>NC_133326.1:587625249-587869573 GCF_042186555.1 Aquarana catesbeiana
CATATACAGTCCAGTGTTCAGAGTGCAGTGGATGGGAACATGCCATATACAGTCCAGTGTACATAGTGCAGTGATCAGGAATATGCCATATACAGTCCAGTGTACAGAGTGCAGTGATCAGGAACATGCCATATACAGTCCAGTGTACAGAGTGCAGTGATCAGGAACATGCCATATACAGTCCAGTGTACAGAGTGCAGTGATCAGGAACATGCCATATACAGTCCAGTGTACAGAGTGCAGTGATCAGGAACATGCCATATACAGTCCAGTGTACAGAGTGCAGTGGTCAGGAATATGCCATATACAGTCCAGTGTACAGAGTGCAGTGATCAGATACCTATTAGAACCATGCCATAAAGGTAATGCTCTACATATAGTGTAATATCTATCTCTATAATATCACATATTGAATACTATCCAATCAAATACAAGCTGTAATGTCAATAGAAAAGCACATGCAAAGGAGCCAGCCAGGAGACCACTTCTGGGAGAGAAGGTTTTACAATGCTTGCCTTCCACACACCATGCCATCACCCCGCAGTGCTACCCCCCTCCAGTCAGAAGGCCAATGTCCCCTAGCAGATCCAGCTGCATTGTCCCCCTGTACCCCCACCTGACGCTGGCTGCACGCCGCACAACACCAAGCTCCATTTAAAAGGTCTGCCTTACAGATAGGGGAACTAGGCCAGTTCAATCCAGTACCTGTCCAAAACTTGGTCTCTTCACAACAAGCATGTTAAGCCTCAAATAGTTACTCAATTGAGGCAGCCTTCTTCAGCACCATTCGCAGCAAGCAGATCTGTCAGCTGGGCTTTCAAGCCTACCTACTGTGCAGGCGGACCTTCCAAATTTACGCTTCTGCTGTACTGTGCTGGTGGATGTCATTACCAGTTGCATACTGCCTGTCCTAACAAAGAGTTAAAGATCTCAAGGTCTGGGTGATACAATTTACATTGATGTACTTTAAAAACAAAAAAAAAAATCTGTCCCCTAATTGCACATTGGATGCTATTCTGAACAATACAAGCTACCTAAGTAAACCTGCTCCAGAGAAACAACTAGAAAGGTAAGAAAAATATATATATTTATACGATATGTTTTTATTATTTAGGTATGCTGTGTGAATGGGAACACATAATACATATATAGAGGGAATTTCTCAAATTAGACTGTCAAGGTGGAAATAAATTGAAGCTAATTGCATTTACCAAACACCACAATGAATTTCAATGAATACATAATACATTAGAGCATTAACTTGTGCTTTTATATCTGCATGGCATTCAGTTTTAAAAAGCTCAGATTAAAAGAAAAGTCACATTATGATGAATGGGGAGCTGCTGAAATCCTAAAATAGAGTCCATTAAGAACTGTATCTGCTTTCATTACAGTGGAGGGTAATGACTGTCAGGTACTCTCACATAGAACAAAACAGTGGAAGCTCCTGTTGCATCTTGGGAGCAAAGTTCTTTTTCATGGTTCACACCTACTCAACTTCGACTCCCTGAAGACTGCTAAAGGTAAGAGGACCTTGAAACAGTATACGACAGATTCATTGTTTCACTAAAATATACTATTAGCATGCAGCTCTGCATGCTGATATAAAATCATCTTACATTCATTTGTTAAACAAACATGTATTGCTTTTACTTATAATTATTGTTTTTCTACTTCCTGTTAGAGTGGGGCACTGGTGATGTAACCAGATCCTCACAGATGCACCCTGGGAAGGCTACTATATCACCAGTGCCTTGCTCCTTAGATGATGTGCACTGTCACATTTTCCCAGGAGGCAGATCCAGAGTTCCAGAGTTCTGGGAAGTAAAGGGAGATGGCCACCATGAGAATAATGGGGGAGGGAAAAAAATACTGTAAATTATTCAAAGAATAAAAAGTATGCCAATGTCTATAAATATCTGTTTGTAATTGGCAATTACTAAACACTTCTAAAGGCGTCCTTGTAATTTTTAACAAAAGAGTGAAGTTCCCCTTTAAGGCTCCATTCACACCAACGCGTTTTTTGATGCATTTTGCAGAAATGCATGGGAATTTTTTAACATGGGTTCCTATGGAACATGTTCACATCAATGCGTTTTTGTACCTCTGCGTTTTTGGAAAGGGTCAGGGACTTTTTTTCATGCAAAATGCAGCGTTTTGCATGTAATAGAATTCAATGGACCAGCATCAAAAACGCAAGTACAGCGTTTTTGCAGCATTTTACAGCGTTTTTGACGCGTTTTTGGCGCGTTTTGCGTCTTTGGTTTTTTGTTTTTTAGACTGTATACAGTCTAAAAAAAAAACTGTAAATGAAAAAAAAACAAAAAAAAAAACACAAAATGCAAAACGCCGTAAAAACGCAGCAAAAACGCGGCAAGCACCACAAAAAACACTGCAGAAATGCTCAAAAGCAACATGCATAGATGTGAGTAAGTGAAGGACTGTCATAAATGTTTGAAATAAGGGCAAAATAGGTGGCTGCTTAGGGGCATTGGACTCCAGGGGGACTTAGGAGAATGCAAAAAATATTCTGTTTATAGCAAATCATGTTCAGCTTTGCAAGTTCACACCTTTTGCATTTTTGCTTCATGCATTTATCACTGAAATCAATGGTAACTAATCTCAACAAGACGTATTGTAATGTGCATCATGCATACATACATCATGACACATGGGGGGGGGGGGTTATTTACTAAAGGCAAGTGCAGTCGCTATAGATCTAAAGAGGACATGCAAGGAAAATAAAAAACAGCATTTTTGCTTTTGCTTATTGGATGATAAAATCAGCAGAGCTTCCCCTCATTTCAGATCTAAAGCGACTGCACTCCCAAGTGCACTTGTAGTGCAAAGTGGATTTTAATTCAAAGCACATTGCAACACAGTTTAAAAACACACAACCATGCACATTAATGTGCATCAACATGCGTTTTGATGAGTTTCCACTGATTTTCATAGAAAACTGTCAGGGGAAAAACACATGGGTGCGAAATCCAGAAAACTTTTTTTTCCAGTAGGTGGTAAGCAATGGCAGCCTTTGCTGCTCTGAGTAAACATTTACTTTAAAGCTGAGTTTTAGCATATTTCATTTTCTGAGACACAGTACCATACACATTATTGATGTGTAATGGTGTGTAAAATCTTCCCTACAGTGTCTCCTTCATGGCCTCCTGATATTGCCCTGAGCAGCTCTCTTCTACTGCTGTGAAAGTTAACAGCCTCTGCTACTGAGAAAAGTTGCACCACACACACACCCCCTTCTGCCCCACCAATTACAGAACTCCTACTAATATTGTCCCACAATGCATCGTGTTCTGAGGTTGCACAAAGATGATCCCTTTATTGATCTGCTCCTGCTCTAATCACACAATGCAATGCATTGTGTGAAAGTAGTCATACCAGTTCTGTGAATGTGGGAAAGGGGCAAGTGGTGCAACTTTTCCCTGTAGCGACCGCTGCTGTTAACCTTGACAGTGCCAGGGCACAACTGCTTAGGGTATTATCTGGTGACTATGAAGGAAGTGATATAGGGATGATTATTACTACAATCTGCAGGTAATGAGATACACACCATTGCACATACCTCATGTATATGGTGCCATAGCCCAAAAAATACCTATACTAAACTTAAAGTGGATGTAAACCCGATTCATGAAATTTGAGCTGGGCACATAGATCTGCAGTGTTTTCTTATCTCTCTCCAAAGCACTATGTCCCGTAGCTGTCTCTTGCTCCGTAGCCCTGTTATCAGCCTGATAACTTCTCACACATTCTGGGACAGGAGATAGAACTGTGTGTCGAGGGGAGGTTGCTAGAAATAGATTAGCAGTCAGCTTGCCGTTATTCTATCGAAAAGTGTCCCTTGTCGGATAGTGCCTCTGACGGCCTGCACATGTACAGTAAGGCGCCGCACTCAAGCTGATTTCCCGAACAGCTGACGTGACAGCGCAATACGCAGATCATCGGAGGCACTATCCAATGATCTGCTGAGCACCGATGCTGTATCGAATATTGCCCCCCGTCTGATATGCTGCTTTTCAGGCAATTCGGAAGTGCTGCCCATTCATTCCAATGAGCAGGGCGTTATATACAGCGCTCCCAAACCACCCCAAAGATGCTGCTTGCAGGACTTTTTGTAACGTCCCACAAGCACACCGCCCCAGTGTGAAAAGTCACAATGGAATGAATGGGAGGCGCTTTGCAGAGGCTATTTCTAGCGCTAAAGCGCCTGAAAACCGCCCCAGTGTGAAAGGTGTCTTTTGTAGGGAGATTTGTTTTACCTCTGTGTATC
The DNA here is from genome assembly GCF_042186555.1 of Aquarana catesbeiana. Lineage (NCBI taxonomy): Eukaryota > Metazoa > Chordata > Amphibia > Anura > Ranidae > Aquarana > Aquarana catesbeiana. Next base: position 587,629,538 of record NC_133326.1, read on the forward strand.
ATCTGAGGCTGTTCACTTCACTGGGTATATGTGAGGGTTTACATCAACTTTAAGGCCCCTTTCACACTGGGGCGGTTTGCAGGCGTTATTGCGCTAAAAATACCGCCTGCAAACCGCCCCTAAACAGCCTCCGCTGTTTGTTCAGTGTGAAAGCCTGAGGGCTTTCACACTGAAACGGTGCGCTGGCAGGACGGTAAAAAAAGTCCTGTCAGCCGCATCTTTGGAGTGGTGAAGGAAACCGCTCCTGCCCATTGAAATCAATGGGACAGCGCGGCTATACCGCGGCAATACCGCGGCTATAGCCGCGCTGTACGAGCGGTTTTAACCCTTTTTCAGCCGCCAGCGGGGGTTAAAACCTCACCGCTAGCGGCCGAATACCGCCGCAAAAACGGCGCTGTTTTACCGCCGACGCCCCCACCGCCCCAGTGTGAAAAGGGCCTAAGCTTCAAGATGATCAAATCATCACTAGTGAGGCTGATTTACTGAGGAAATTGAGAATCTTCACTGAAAAGAATGTGTGACTACTCACTTCAATGATCCAATCATGTGAAAATCATCTGCACATGATTGGGTATTGAGGGCCGGTTCACACCACATGCAGTCCGTTTCTGCATCAAAAACGATTAGACAGTAGATTACATGGATTTCAGTGGCAAAGTTCACACCAATGCAGTGTGTTCTAAGACAGTCGACAAAAGTAGAACATGCTGCATTTTTTCTGCAAAGAAACTGCACTGGAATGTGACAAAACGCATAAAAAATGCACCGGGACACATCAAAAACGCACCAGAATGCATTACAGTAAAAAAAACAAACAAAAAAAAAACAGGGAACTGGAAAAAAAACAAAAAACAAGAGGGGGTAAAACACACTGGAACACCTAGAAAACACATCAAAAAGGCATCAGAGCGCAATAACAAATGCACATGCAGAAACGCTCCCAGATGCCTTCCGAATGCGTTGCAGTAACTGCTTTTCAGGTGACTGGGTAAATGAAAATTCACACTTTTTTTTTTCTAGGACCCATTTGCCCCAGAACGAGGTGCAGCAAAGGTGCGTTCTATGCCTGTTGCATGCACTGCACAAAAACATGCTGCTCTTGCGAGACACGCGTGGGTGCAAATTAATTAATGGTACTCAAAAATGATAAAACCACGTAGTACCGCAGTATGCATACAAACGCGTGTAAATGCAACTTGGTAAAAAAAAAAAAAAAACAATTATTATTATACAGGATTTATATAGTGCCAACAGTTTACGCAGCACTTTACAACTTGAGGGTAGATAGTACAAATACAATACACTTTAATACAGTAGGAATCATAGGGCCCTCTTCGTTTAAGCTTACAATCTAAGAGATTAAATGTATTTATTTATGTATTTCAGATACTTAGCTCTGACAGTTTACACAGCACTTTACATATACAGTATATTGTACATTCACATCACTACTTGCCCTCAAGGAGCTTACAATCTAAGGTCCCTATCTCACATTCATACATACACATACTAGTAGGGCCAATTTAGACAGGAGCCAATTAACCTATAAATGAAAAAAATATTCCTGCAAACGCACCAAAAACATGCAGGCAGAAACACATAGCGAACACAGAGTTTGCGGTGTAAATGAGCCTCATCTCATTGTGCGTACCTGTATAACTGTTGGTATAGCAATTAAGGATGAGCTCCGGCGTGTTCGCACAGCCCACGTGCAGAGCCCGCCAGGAAGTCAGCACTGCGCTGCGCTAATCACAGGCAGTGAGACATTGTCCCGATGCGCGGCTGCAGAGATCGGGAAATGTCTCACTGCCTGTGATTAGCGCAGCGCCGTGCTGACTTCCTGGCGGGCTCTGCACGTGGGCTGTGCGAACACGCCGGAGCTCATCCTTAGCCACCACACTGAACCACCAGCTATGCCACCCTAGACCACCAGGGAAATGCCAATCAGTGCCATGAAAAATGCCTGCCAGTGCCACCAGTGATGCCTATCAGTGAAATCTATCAGTGCCAGCCATTAATGCCCATCAGTGCCCTCTATCAGTGCCACCCATAAGTACCCATCAGTGCAGCTTTTCAGTGCCCATGAGTGTCGCCTATCAGTGCCCACCAGTGCCACCTATGAGTGCCCATAAGTGCCGCCTATCAATGCCCATCAGTGCCACATATCAGTGCTGCCCATCAGTGCAGCTTATCAGTGCCCATCAGTGAAGGAGAAAACTTACTTATTTACAAAATTTTATAACAAAAACAAAGAAAAACTTTTTTTTTCAACATTTTCGTTTTTTTTTTTATTTGTTTAGCAAAAAATAAAAACCGCAGAGGTGATCAAATACAACCAAATGAAAGCTCTATTTGTGGGAACAAAATGATAAAAATTTAGTTTGGGTACAGTGTAGCATGACCGCGCAATTGTCATTTAAAAAGTGATAGCACTGAAAATTAGCCTGGGCAGGAAGGTGTGAAAGTGCCCGGTATTGAAGTGGTTAAATATTATTTGTAACTCCTTGTATATGGAGGATTGTGTGCAGCATTTTCCTATTGTATCTAGTGTAGAAAAACATTGAGGTTTATGTACTAAAGGCAAATCCACTTTGCACTACACTTGGAGGTGCAGTCGCTGTAGATCTGAGGGGGACATGCAAGGAAAATAAAAAAACAACATTTTAGCTTGTACATGATTGAATGATAAAATCAGCAGAGCTTCCCCTCATTTCAGATCTTCCCCTCAGATTTAAACAGCGACTGCACTTCTAAGTGCAGAGTGGATTTGCCTTTAGTAAATAAACCCCAATGCATGAAAGCATCTCGGGGGGCCCAATGAATCCCCCACTTGTGGTCAGTAATCCAAGTCTGCAGATGCACAGGACAGACTGGACAAACCTTTACCAGGCAGAACCAGATAAAATTGAATAGAGACACCCAATCCAGGCAGTACTGTGAATTTTCTTCAATTTTCAGAGAAAAAGATTTGGGTTTATGTGGATGGTGAAGCACTATGTACTCAGCGGAGTTCCCCTTTAAGGTCATGACATAGTTAATCAGTTGTGACACCTGGCTGACATGTGACACACCCGGAAGGTGATGACGGAGGGCAGATCAGGTATCTCCTTCCTACTAATGATGAGATATTTAGGGTGGAGGTCTGTGTTTTGTACTTTGTATCATTTTCAGTGATATGAGTGGAAAGGTTACAATGTATCATTTTATCTGCAGTCTCCATCCCCCTCTGACCACAGATTGGGTGGTCTTGGCTCCCCTCTATTTTCCTGGGGCACGCAGCATATCAGGGATGGTCTGTGTATCACTTAGCAACTTTCCCACGTCCCCTGAAGTGTGACAAAGGCTGTCCTCCCCCTTCCTCCTCCCATCTTCTCCTCTCCCATGCACCACTATTTGAAAACTGCTTTCTCAGACAGATGCTGCTGGCAGCTCCCCCCTCCTCCTCCTCCTTTTCTTAGCATTGTCTGAAAGGGTGTACGCCTAACTGAGGCCCAGCCAGCCAATCGCAGCCAGGCTAAGACACCAGCGCCAGCTGTTATTGGTGGGTGGGAAGGGACACTGAGCCATCTATCACAGTGTGAATGTAGACTGCTCCACCATACACAGACTTCCCTTTATTGATGGGGAGAGGGAGAGCTGGGACCCCGGGCACATACATACAGGTCACGCTTTACCAGAGGGACAAGGTAAGCCAATTCCCCCCCCCATGAGCCCAGCACCATTTTATTTATCATTTTCCATTGTTACTTCCTTTTTATTTTTATTTGTCTTCATTAAACCCTGACATGTCAATTCTGTTATCCAGCAAAACTGTACGTAGAGAACGCCAACGCAACAGCCGCCAGGCCCTGCGGACTTGTAAAAGTTGGATGCTTCGACCTCTTTCGCAATCTGCAAGCTGGCCTGGCGACAAGGGTTAAATTTCGCTCGTTGGCTCGCTGGTCGATCGTTCTTTGGCATACATGTCAAATGCCTTATGAGGAGTTACACGGGCGGTATAGCTACTTCAGCTGTACTAATGCTTCAATGCATAAAGTTCTCAATATACCTTGTGTTAGGGTTGGCGCCTCATCCCTTTAAAACCAAACTCTTATAAATTAAAAAAGGTTCTTTGGCTGATTTAAGGTTGTGATTAAACTCACTTGGTGCATTATTGGCATTTAATTAGCCTCAGAGCCTGTGTAATTCATATGTGATCAGGTTTAAAGGGATGAGGTGGTAACCCTACCCTGTGTATGCAATACTGACATTTCGGTGTCCGCCATGGTATATGACAGTGATATTTCTCTGTAATGTTGAACATATGCCTGGCCTTGTATAGGAAGCTGTTCATGTATGCATCAGTGCATAAACTTCTCAGGGTCAGGTGTGGCTTGTGCGTGCATCACTGATATGTCAGTGTCCGCTGTGGTATATGGTGGTGATATTCCTCTGTAATAGTGAATATATGCCCAAGCTTATATAGGCAGGTGTTTATGTACTAATGATTCAGTGCATACTCTTCTCAGCTTCAATGTGCCTTGCGCCTGCATCTAGGGTTGCCATCTTATCCCTTTAAACCCGAACACATATTAATTACACAGGTTCTGTGGCTGATTAAGGTGGTAATTAAACACACTTAGTGCCTTATCTGCATTAAATTCGCCTCAGAACCTGTGTAATTTTAATATTTGTTTGGGTTTAAAGGGCTGATTTGCCAACCTTACCTGCATCATTGACATGTCAGAATCTGCCATGGTATGTGATGGCGATATTCCTCTGTAATAATAAATATATGCCTGAGCTTGTATCGGCAGGTTTTCATGTACTATTGTACTAATGCAGCAATGCATAAACTTCTCAGAGACCATGGGGTTTATTTACTAAAGGCAAATCCACTTTGCACTGAAAGTGCACTTGAAAGTGCAGTCGCTGTAGATCTGAGGGGAAGCTCTGAAATGAGGGGAAGCTCTGCTGATTTTATCATCCAATCGTGCGCATGCAAAAAATGCTGTTTTTTTTATTTTCCTTGTATGTCCCCCTCAGATCTACAGTGACTGCACCTCCAAGTGCACTTATAGTGCTAAGTGGATTTGCCTTTAGTAATGAAAACCCCTGTGCCTTGTGCATGGTAATGTCTGCCCTGTATAAGATGGCAATACTCCTTCTGTAATAGTGAGACGTAATCCTGAGCTGGTATAGACGGGTGATCCTGGGGTTTATTCTACATCTATACATAGAGGGGGCCCAGCCAGTCTGCTATGATTTCACTCCAAATTTCTGATTTTTAGTTGTAGAGGAGTCATAGTAACAATTAAACAATGATGTGACCCAGCTGGACAGACATCATAAGTGGTACTTTAATTGCGACCATCTTTATGGTAAAGCTGACTTGGAACATATGATTTAGTTTGCTAGGAGTGGGGTGTGTTTTATTTATGTAGGGTTATCCCTTGAAGGTCAGGAGTTAGGGATTTCCCTTAAAGGTTATAGGTCAGGAGGTGTGGCTTCCCTCCATCCAAGTGTGTTTGCCAAGTTACCCTAGTGTAGAAATACGGCTCCCATGCTTTATAAAACCTGGAGCTTAAATTAAAACTGAAGGCATTTTTTTCTTTTTTTATTCATTTTGTATAGAGTAATGCTGGCCATACATTATGCAATTTTCTTGTTCAACTTTCCTTGAGATTTACCCAAACCATATAATATGAGGTCAAACCTAAGCCCTTTCCCTTTGTATGCAATCAGGCAGGCCCTTGCACTACATAGTTGAAGGTAAATCTTAAAGGAAATTGAATAAAAAAATTGTATAGTGTATGGCCAGCCTAAGGAAGGGTTATAAAGGTCCCATTGGGGAGATTTCCCTTCACTTTCTGTCCCATAGCTACAACTGGAAGCTAGAGTGAACCCCTAATAGTTTACCTCCCAATGTTCCCAAATGGAAAGAGAAATCCTTATGTACAAAATGTGTAGGGAGAGGACACACCCCCTGCTATCCACAGAGTTACATGGACCATGTTGTAGGTTTAATTAATTTAACAATTAATAGGCAAAAATTGCTTATCTGGGGGACTGAACAAAAAAAAAAATGAATAGATGTCCCCATCCACACAAACAAGGTGGATGAAGGACCCACCCCACAAGGACATTGTATTCTGACAGTGGGACTTTCTGGTGTCAGACTACGCCGATCAGCAGCTGCAGCCACTGATTGACAAGAGGTGTCCAATATTTCCATTTAAAGCGGGGGTCCACCCACACCGCCAAAAAAAAAAAAAAAAAAAATATTAAAAGCCAGCAGCTACAAATACTGCAGCTGCTGACTTTTAATACATGCCCACTCACCTGTCCCAGGGTCCAGCGATGTCGGCAGGCGACGCCGAGAACCCGCTCGGTTCTCTGCAGCTGCCGCCGCCATCCTAGGTGAGGGAATCAGGAAGTGAAGCGTTGCGGCTTCACTTCCTGTTTCCCTACTGCGCATGCACGAGTCGCGCTGCGCATCGTAAGTGGTCCCCGCTCTCTCCTGGGAGCTGTGTGTTTCCCAGCAGACAGCGCGGTGGGGACGGGAAGAGGCGTAGACTCCCATGGGAGTCTATGCCGGAAGTGGGTGCAAATACCTATCTTAGACAGGTATCTGCACCCCCCTCCCCCCTGAAAGGTGCCAAATGTGACACCGGAGGGGGGGAGGGTTCCGAAAAGTGGAAGTTCCATTTTTGTGTGGAACTCCGCTTTAAACAGAAGTCTAACAAACCCGTCAAACAGGGATGGACACACACGGTCCCTGCTGCACCAGCTGAGTTTTGATCCATCTATGCCTAAAGCGGGATACACATTATACAATTTTTGTTGTTCAATTTCCTTTAGATATACCTTTTAACTATGTAGTTCAAGGGCCTGCCTGATTGCATACAATTTGAAAGTGTTTAGGTTTAACCTCGTATTTATCTGGTTTTGGTAAATCTAAAAAAAAAAAAGTTGTACAAGGAAGTTCTACTAAAATTGCATCGTTTGTAGCCTGCTTAACAGTAATTAACGTGGTTGTAAAGGCATACTTTTTTTTTTTTCTTTAAAATAATAAACATATTATACTTACCTGCTCCTGATATTGCAGAGAGTGGCCCCTTACCTCCTTTCTAGTGTCCCCTGCCAGCGCTGTCTGCTCCTCTTCTCCAAGTGCCCCCTCGGCAAGGTTTGCTATGGGGGCACTCATATGGGTGTGCTCTCGAGCCAGGCCGGGTGCATCCATAGACACCCCCCCCCCCCCCACTTCCCCCCCCAGGATATTGATTCACAGCAGCTAGAGCCAGCTGGGACAATTTGGAGGTATGCTGGTAGTCACCAGAACTGAGAGTCCTCATTGGAAGATTACCCCTCTATTTCTATTCTGGTTACCATTCAAAATTAGATTTCTCTTTTACTTTCACTTTCAATGAGAACGGTAAACATAACAGATAGCGAGAACAAATCAAATTTAAACTTGTGTCCGGGTTTTAGGCGGACTGAAACCCAGACACATTATTCAGACCAGGCTGTGGCTCCCCAAGTAACCCAGATAGTCACACACAAATCTGTTGCCACCAGGCAGCTGCGGACAGCTGTCTGGGGGGCAGGTCTGGCATCACTGGGGGGGCAGGGTGATGATTTAAGCAAGAGCAATTGGCCACACCCACTGTTCGCTGCAGCACGCTATGCGCACAGCATTACTACTCTCCTTGGGTCACCCATAGGTGTCCCAGGCCGCTAAAGTGTTGGGGTTCGGCTTGAAGAAAAGGTGGCAACCCTTAGGCTCCTTTCAAATGGAGCAAATCCATCCAAGCAGGATCTGCCTGATCAGCAGGGGATCTCTCTGCTGAGCAGGCGGATGACAGGTCCGTGTCCGTTCCACTATATAAAGCAGACACGGACATAGCCCACTCACATCTATAGGGCTGTCGGATGGAAACAGACTGCATGTCCGTTTCCATCCGATTGTCATCCGATCTGCTGGACGGATGGGGAACGTATTGCCATTCGTCTATTTTTTAGGGGATTTTATCAGATCGGATGCCCAGCGGGTGTCAGTGGACACATATCCGCCGCCCCATAGATTTCAATGAGTGGTCCGATCGGGCCCGCCTGAAAAATGGACATGTGGACCCAATCGGTCCACTGGTGTGAAAGGTGCCTAACGGAGACACCAACAGCAATAAAAACCTGACCGGTGTTCTAAACCCACCCCACTCTATCCAAAACTAAAAAAAAAAGTTTTGCCTAAAGGAAAAACGTATCTGTTGTTCACAGCAATCAATCCCGTGGTAGTTTTCATGTTCCCACCAGCACAAGAAGGATGGCACATGTGATTCGATCTGATGTTGTAAATACCCTGAAAATTCTTTGCTGCATTTGGTAACCAGGGACTTTATGCATGTTTTGTTTCCAAGGGAAGTCTTTCTGCTTCCAACTTTGCAAAAAGAAAAAAAATTTTTTTACTAGGGGTAAAAGCAATTTTTAATTTATAAATTTGAATTATACGCTAAAGCACCTGCAAATTCTGTTGCACTTTACATAGTCTTAGTGTATACACCATGTCTTAATGAAGCTGCTAACAATCCAACTGTCAGAGTTGCTTCTGGGAGGAAGTGGCCAAACAGTTTGTGATGCTGTGCTAGCGGCAAACAGGTTGACAGATGAAAAATAGTTGTGGAATGACCTTATCAGTGTACTGCAGCTCATTAATTGACCAATCAGCCAGCTGGGGGGTGTGTTCAGATATTGCTATAACTGCAGTGTAAAGCTGCCCATACATGGATTGAAAAATTTGGCCGGTTCAGCATGGACTGGCCAACCTTCGATCCATGTGTGGCCACTGCAGTTGAACATAAATCAGTCTACTGATTAGACTTCTGTTCAACCGCCCTGTCAGATGAAAGCTGCTCAATCAACGCTCCCCGCTGTCTGAATACAATCGTGCAACAGGGAGGATTCCCTCCACCTCGAATGTGTGTATGGGAAAGACTTGGTTCAGTTGTTTTTGTTCAACCCGCTGTTGAATGAAAAAATTGACCCATGGATGGCCAGCAGAAGTCTAACAGCTGGTAGGGATTCTTGGATCACAAGACTGGCTGCAGAGAGCTTCAATTCCTTAGACAAGTAAAACAAAGCCCAATTTATATACAGTCCTGCTCAAAGTTTGCATACCCTGGCAGAAATTGTGCAAATTTTGGCTTTAATATTGAAAATATGACTGATCATGCCAAAAAACGGTCCTTTATTTAACCGCTTGCCGCCCGCCCCGCCGTCAAATGACAGCGGGGCAGTGCAGCTCTTGTTCTAGGACGCCGTCATATGATGGCATCCCAGAACGGCCACTCTCGCGCGCCCACAGTCCAGAGACCTGCGTAACAAGGTAACAAAACTTTAGAAAGATGGAAAAGGATAGCCAAAGCTTTGAATATGCCAGTCAGTACTGTTTAATCACTTATTAAGAAGTGGAAAATTAGGGGCTCTTTTGATACCAAAATCAAGTAGACCAAGAAAGATTGCAGCCACAACTGGCAGAAGACTTGCTCAGGATACAAAGAAAAACCCACAGGTAACTGCAGGAGAAATACAGGCTGCTCTCCAAAAAGATGGTGTGGTTCTTTTTAAGGAACACAATTCAACGATACTTGAACAAAAAAGAGCTCCAGAAGGAAGCCTTTACTGCGCCAATACCACAAAAAGCCAATGAGGCATGTCAAGGTGTTGTTGGGCATATTGTAACCAGGCTTTTTTGTGGAACTTGTACAGTAAATGCTTCTTTCTGGAAACTTGACCACGCAGCTCTTTTTTATTCAAGTATCATCGTATTGTGCTCCTTAAAAACAACCACACCATCTTTTTCCAGAGCAGCCTGTATTTCTCCTGAGGTTACCTGTGGGTTTTTATTTGTATCCCGAACAGTTCCTGTGGCAGTTGTGGCTGAAATCTTTCTTGATCTACCTGACCTCGGCTTGGTATCAAGAGATCCCCAAATTTTTCACTTAAGTGATTAAACAGTACTGACTGGCATATTCAAGGCTTTGGATATCTTTTTATATCCTTTTCCAGGTTTGTAAAGTTTCATTACCTTGTTACGCAGGTCTTTTGACTGTTCTTTTCTACCCCCTCATGGCCTCGTGTCTAGCCTGCTTAGTGCATCCATGTGAGTGCTAACAAACTCATTGACTATTTATACACAGACACTAATTGTGAATTACAAAGCTACAAATGTGGGAAATGAACTTTTAATTGCAATTTTAACCTGTGTGTGCCACCTTCTGTGTCTGTACCAAGGTCAAACATTCCAGGGTATGTAAAAATTTTTATCAGGGCAATTTGGGTGATTTCTGTTATCATTATGATTTAAAAAGGATCCAAAAAACTATGTGATCATAAATGGCTTCATGTGATTGCTATCCTTAACCACTTCCCGACCGCCTCCTGTAGATATACGTCGGCAGAATGGCACGGCTGCGCAAAGTAACGAACCTATACGTTACTTTGAATTTGCCGCCACGAGCTCCGTGAGTCGGGTCGTGGGTCCTGCGGACTCGATCGCATAGCCGCGATCGCCTCACGGAGAGGACGAATGGGGAGATGCTGAAAACCAGGGGGCGGGGGTTGAAGTTACATCAGTAAGGAGAGTTCTGAGACCTGATTGGAGGGAAGGGCCACACCCCTTTCACACAGGGTTGTCAGGCTGTCAATCAGCTGAAGGTCTCTGCCCTGTCACCTTTTTTTCTTTTGGTGTCAGGAAAACTTGTCAGAAGTTAATCATGCTGATAGCAGAGGAATGGTGCTGCAGACAGACATGACGCTTGGTGCTCTGAATTGAGACACATATGCACTATAGAGGGATGTGCTTTGTTCAAGTTTCATGCGGTTTATAACCACTTTAAGTCATTATTAGCACACTGTCCACACAGCCCCTTACGCCACAGAGCTTTGCGATTGACCCTCAGTAATGGAGCTCATAAGATTAGAGATGTGGAAAGGAGGGGACTTTGAGCAGCGTTTCTCAACCTTTTTTAACCATATTAAAATCACATCTACAACTCAAGTACATTAGTGTAATCAGTAAATTTATGGATGTGATTAAAAAAGACACGTGGCATACATTGAGTGTTTGATGCCCAAGGTAGATCATTTTTCAGCACCTGCTGCTCTACAGGATAAAATATTTTTTTTAGTAACGATCACAAAATGAATATGAAATTTATATGAAATATAATGTCAGAAGTTACTCAGACCATCTGTCTTACATTGGTGGTAATTGAGGAAATGCCTCCTTGCATTGGTTTTCAATGAAGGGTCCAGTTACATGTCGGAGAGAGATGTGTCTTCTCGCATCTATACTTCAAGAGAGAATGTCCCTCACAGTGAAGATAAGTTGAGATAATGTACTATTTCACAGGGGGGGGGGGGGGGGTCGGTGGGAAGAATGCCATCCTTCGGCAGCTAAAAAAGGTCACTGGTGTCATAGCACTTGCTCTTCCTATTGACATTGGCCCTCAAACTATGTAGGTACCATCAAGTGAGAGGCCAACCAACCATTGTTCCAGGAACCCCTAGTAACCTCTGGATGAACCCTGCTTAAGTATGGCTGCCTTATAGTCTTCTTACATACTGTAGTTCCTCCTATTTCCTGGGTCCTCTTGTTTTACAGGGCCCATGTGTAGAAGTACAGGCCGTAGAGGAAATATGTGTTCCTGAAACCAAAAGTAGAAAGGGAAGTGAAAACAACAAGGCATTAGGCAGATAACATCAGAAAACCGATCAGTAGATGTTTGTAGTAACAGTATTCATTGTGGTTATCAACTTCTCTTTTTCTTCCATTGCGGGAAGGCACACCAAACTACTTCATACAATGGTGTTTCTTGTGATTTGCTTTTTATTGTATCGTACCTTTTTTCTCTTTTAAACCATGTTGTAAAGCAGATAATTCTGTATTGCTGTGTCTTTGGAATATGTAAAAAAATATTAGACATTACTGCTGTATGAAGTATATTGTGAATGAAGCCTAATATGAGCTGTAACTGGTAAAATGAGGTTTCGCTCGTTCCCTTTCCTAAGCTCATTTTTCTCCCTGGTGTACATAATATCATATTATTATGTGTATATGTGAAACACAGAAGTGATGGGACAGGTTTTGACGAGGGCATTCCATTATCACAAATGTTACTATACTAACAATCTGTTACTATTCCTTCAAAACAAGAGATTGAGTACAGAAAAGCCACTTGATATAGGCCCCTTTCCCACGGGCGTCATCCATTCAGTGACATTTTTTTGCTAAGAAAAAACTGATGAAAATAGATTCAGATGATCAGTTTGCACATCTGTCTTCAGTTCAGTTCCGCTTTTCATCAGTCTACATCCTTTTTGCATCAGTTCTTTTAGTTGTTGCCAAACCCGGGAAGAGGCGACAATTTGTATAAAAAAAAAAATTGCCTAAAACTGCCTCTTGCACACCGCAGCTTGAAAAAGTTCAGCACACCTTTCTCTTTTGTTTTCTCTTCTTTTCTCTTCTTTTCTCTTCTTTTCTCTTCTTTTCTCTTCTTTTCTCTTCTTTTCTTTTCTTTTCTTTTCTCTTCTTTTCTTTTCTCTTCTTTTCTTTTCTCTTCTTTTCTTTTCTCTTCTTTTCTTTTCTCTTCTTTTCTTTTCTCTTCTTTTCTTTTCTCTTCTTTTCTTTTCTCTTCTTTTCTCTTCTTTTCTCTTCTTTCTTTCCGTGTAAACAAGCGTCATGTATTCTTCAGTTAAAATTTTCTTTTAAAAAAAAATCTGCGTTTTTGCTCAGTAATTATACGCCGCATTTGCGCTCAAATTCACACAGAATTGTCCATTATCATTTTCAACGTGAGCACAAGCTTCCTCGCATGCGTGAAAATTGCGTAAAAACTCATGCGCAAAAATGCTCAAATACATTAAAAAAAAAGTCTGAAAAAGTAGATGCTCAAACAGGAGTATCGTGTAAAAGAGGCCTAATGGACATAAGTGGAACGGATATAAATGGACAGCATACGTTTACATACATTCCGTTTCAACAGATCTGGTGAGTGGCTGTTAAAAAATAAAAAATAAATAAAAATGCGGTTGTAAACAGATGATCATCCAGTTTCATCCATAAAAATTAATTGCTGTCCATTTTTCATTGCTCACTAAACAGATGAAACTGACAGATGGAACGCTGGCCCGCGTGAAAAGAAGCCTAAAGCCAAAACTTTTTTTTTTTATTTATTTACTTTTATTTTATTTTGGATTGAGTATATGGAATGGTTTAAACCTCTGTCAGGATTTTGTTTTGCTGTTTGTCCCATTGAGAAGATTTTCCTTCACTTTCCCTTCCTGTTCTTACAGTATTAAAGAGAAATCCCAGGTATGAATATTTTATACATAGTTACATTAGTCCAGCTTGGACCAATGTAACTATGTATATACCATACCTGGCCAATGCCAGGTATGACTGCTCAGCATGGGCACCATTCGGGGAATACATTTTTCTGAATGAGTGCAGTGTTCTCTGATTAGCCAAAGTGCAAGGGTGAGATTACGCTCTCCACTTTGTCCAATCAGAGATTCATTTGCATTTATTCAGAAAATCCTAAGCATTCTCATAATGGCGCCCATGTCAAGTAATTGACCTCCTGCCTTCACAATGTAGCAGGGCAGCTGTTCGCCACGAAACATACGGTAATTACATAATAGGTAAGGCTGAAAAAAAGACAATAGTCCATCCAGTTCAACCTGTGTAGGTGTACATGTGTCAGTGCCTATAATCATTTCCCATATCCCTGTATGTTGTGTTTTTTAAGATGTACATCCAAAGAGTCTTTTAAAATTATCCATACTCCCTGCAGCCACCACCAATTGTGGGAGAGAGTTCCACATCCTTATTGCCCTGACAGAGAAGAACCCCTTACGCAGTTTGAGGTTAAAGCATTTCTCCAGTCTCAATGTGTGGCCCCCTGTCCCCCATACACTCCCTACAACTGAATAGTCTTTTTCCTATACTGGGATAACCATTGAGATATTTGTAGATCGCTATCATGTCCCCCATCAATCATCGCTTCTCCAGGAAGAATACATTTAAGCAAGTGGAGATCACTGGTGTAGCGGTGTATACTTCAGTGATTTTCCAGCTTCCAAAGACATCGGCCAGGTATTGTATATACATAATTACATTGGTCTAAGCTGGACCAATGTAACCATTTATAAAATTCCCATACCTATCTAGCGCTACCCCAGTAGAAGCCGCTGGAGATTGGGCCTATTTCCCCCACAGCCAGGAACATGGTATTTTCCACACTTTTCCTCAGGCTGAACAAACAGTAGATGTTTTGTTTTTGGTGTTTTTATTTAGGGAACGATGAACTTGGATAGGAACGGGACTTTGTGACTGAACTTAGTGCAGCCAGGTGCAGTGCAAAACAGCCAGGCACTGTGCTACTACCATATGTACTTTTACTACAACTACTTTCACCACCACTAGTGGAAACACAGGACATTGCATCCCACAGCTATGCAATACAGTTTGCAACCTTCTACAGAGCAGCCAGAAATTTAGCAGTCTTCAATTCTGTACAAAGTGGTTTACCAATGGTTAACTTGCATAACTCTTGGCTGCACCTGGTCCTGACTTGTGAGGTATTGCACTCCATTGTTACTATTCTTGTAAAGGTGGCTAGATTAAGTACTGTACTCACTAAGTCCCACATATGGAGCTTCCTGACCCCAGATCTCCTGTGTCTCTCTCCTCTACGCTGGCTCAGGCTGACTCCTGCTCTGGTGGGTCCTCAGATAAGCCTAGCTGAGACCTTTAAAGCTGAACTAGACTGCTGAGGCTACTCTCCGTCTCCTTCTCTCTGCCTCAGGGGCAGAGCCCCCAGCACAGGGGGTCACTTCCAGATGGCTTGACCCTGGACTCTGCTCTCAGACTTCCAGGCATCAGAGTGTTTACAGGCTTTCCCTCCACCTTCTGGGCATGCCCCCCCCTAGGGGTTGGCTGGAGACCCATAAATATTCTGGCCGATTTCCCCCCCCCACTATACTTCTAAAAACACTCTAGAAGACAGGGGTAAACAGCAGATAAGCAACCTGACACAATTAACCCCATGTTCCTCTGCCTACAGAGGAGCCAACTAAATTAACCTTCCAGCTAGCAGACTAGGAGAATGCTACATCTGGAATACTTCTTTAAGCCTAGGTTCACACTGACAGTGGGAATGAAATCGTGGGAGTTCAGCTGGACTCACACAATTGCATTCCAGCATGTCAGTCCCGACTTCGGGGGCGATTTCAGAGATATCTATGCAGTTGTCTATAGAAATCGCACCCCGAAGTTGCCAAAAGTGGTACAGAAATTACTTTTGTGAATCGGCACTGCAAATGCGGCGTGGCACAGATTTGGACGGTGCCAATCCCGATTTGGATTGCGATTTAACATGCTAAATCGCTCCAATGTGACCCAGGGCTAAGTTAAATGAGATGCCACCAAAGGAAGGGAAAACCTGTGTTAGTCATCACTAGCAAAGGTGCTCCTATCGGAAGATTTTCCCCTATTCCTGCTTTAGTGACAACTCCAAAATTGGATTTTTCTGAACTTTCATTCCTGGTGACCATGATCAATAGACGAAAAAAGGGAGGGTGAATCTTCTCAACAGGGATGTTTCAGAAGTAAATACCAGACAAGAGTTATGATTCTTTCCTAGTCTATCCAAAACAAAAATAATGTTCGCTTTAGATATACTTAGTATTTTGTATACAGTATTAGCAGAATACAATAGACTACAAAAACCCAATTAAAGAACTCAGTTTTAAATAAAAAAGGGATAATGGTAACAGTTGAAAGTTCTAGGCCTGTCACCTTCATCTATCTTCATTGCTCAGTGAGTCACTGACCTGGAACAAACAAGGGCATATTGGGTATCGGATATGTGCTTGTTCAGTTGTTGACTCTGAGTAGTGAAGTAAGGATAAGCCCCAGAGCATGTCCAAAGTGACAGCTCCTGAATTTCTATCCTAAGGCTAGTAGATGCTGGCACAACTAAAATCATCCAGACGTCACTTCTTTCCTTTGCACCAGGACAGCAACATACAGTGTATGCATATTCCAACCCTGACAGGTCATTTTTTGCGGCTTGTGTACAATTGAGGACATTTCCCTTCACTTCCTGTCCCAAAAAACACCAACCGGAACTTATAGGAAATGTCCCCTATTACAGTTGTCCCCAGAACAGGTGTCCTCATTGGAAGATTTTTTGTTCTGGGGACAGCTCTAAAATTTTGGATTTTATCTCTCTCCAGTTCTGTTTTAGTGACAATGGTCACCATGGAGATACAGTAGTAATTCTCCAATGGGGACACAGACAATAAAAAAACTTGACATTGGGTGCATCCTTCCCCACTCTAATAAAAAAAAATGCTGGAGATACACTTAAAGTGGTTGTTAAGCCACAATCTCATCTTTATATCATCCCCTCTGTCAGAAAGCTGCATCCTAGTGCCTGTGCTTTACTAAACAAAAAAACAGAAATCTGTTTTTTCTTTTTTTTTTTTTTTTTTTTTTATCGTATTCCAGCATCACATGACTCCAGGCTCTCAGCTCTCCCTGTCTGATATCTCCAGTGGGTGTGGCTGCTGGTGTCAGCCGGGGGAGGAGAGGAGCAGAGAGCCTGGAGTCATGTGATCGCCGGAAGACACTGTTAAAACAGATTATATATATATATATATATCTCTCTCTCTCTCTCTCTATATATATATATATATATATATATATATATATATATATATATATATATATATATATATATATATATATATATATATATATATATATATATATATATATATATATATATATATATTTTAATATAATATATATAATAAAACCTAGGCACCAGGACTCAGCTTTTTACGTTACAGAGGGGATGATATACAGATCAGTTAGTTTTGAAGCAGTGGGGAAAGGAGCAGATCAGCCATAGTGAGAGACAGGCAGGGAGGGAAGGAAGGGGGGAAGGAGGAGGACAGAGGGAGACACAGGAGAGCAGTGTCAGGGCTCAGCAGCCCTGATATATGGTGGTCAGTGTGCAGAGGTGAGGGTAGAAACTGGCAGGATCAACCAGGTATTTCAGGTGATAGAGGGGGCCAAATGACACATCACAAGTACTGTACTTTATAACATGCTTTAAAGGAACAGGATGCTTATTTTTATTTTTTGGGTTAACAAACGCTTTAAGGGTAGCATGGTGGCCAAGTGTGTATTGCAGTACTGGGATCCTATGTTTAATATTCCCCAGGATTGTGTTCTGAATAGGGTGTATATGTGGTCTGTTCTCCATTTTCCTTCCATACTAGAGAGAAGTGGCCAAAATCAGAATTTGTGGATAGCGGAGGCACTGACACAGGAAAATATACAATTTGTTTCCAGATAAAATGCTGTAGCTTTATTAGTCTTCTTTCAGAATTGCACAACCGCTTACCGCCCTCTGAAAAGTAATCCTCTGTCTATTGCTTTTCAGACAGGGGTATAGCAATAGCTGACAGGCGTTCAGGAGACTCTACTGCTGCCTGAACTTAATGGGCAAGTTTGACAGGCGGTGCGACCTGTCAAATGCAAGTTAAAATTTCTGTGGCCGGGGAGGTAAAGCATTATTGGCTCAGCATGGATACAGCCCTGTCCAGCTTTATTGTTACAATCTGAGTGGACAGGTGCCCACTGCAGTCTATAGATGCGAAAATGTGTGACTGCACCAAAGAAGCTCATGCTTTTTCCAACTTTGAATGACAAGCTTCCAGAGACTTGAAGCTCAGGTGTGAATGGGTACCACTGAATATATAGGGAATCTTTATGAGCATTGAAGCGCTTTGGGAAACACACTTCAGATCGTTCAGGTATGAACACAGGCCAGTTATAAAAGACGCAAAATACAGCCCTGTAATCATAAATACATTATTGGATTTGTTTTCAATGGCAAACAGTTGTATGCACATGCATTTCATTTGACTTGGTATCAGCCTCCTGCAGTCCCTGTACAGCACAGCTCAGATGGGGGGGGGAAGTGAAGCAGCACAGAGAAGCAATCGGGTCCATTGTATTGCAAGGAGCCATACTGATAAGAGGAGAGAGCAAAGTGACAGAGGTGTAAGTTAATTGGTGTGGTTCTTCTCCATTCACTGTCTATTCAGAAGGTGGAGTTGGGAGGAGTAAAAGTTAAAACTTCAGAAGAAAGATTATGACCTCACCTCTAATAGTCAGGGCTGGGCTATGTGTACATCTTGGTACTGGATAGACCTACAAATCCTAATGGTAGGTAACCAGTTCATATATGAATTTCATGTGTGTATTAAAGCTGTTTGCCTTTGCCTGAAGTTTAGCTTTAAAGTAAAGGTTTACGTTTAGTTATTTTATTTATATCAGCACAAGGGACAGTACCTCACTGAATGAGAAGTGTCCCTTGTGCTGGTGGCTGCTCTGCTTGGTGAAATCTTTCATTCTCTGCTCCCTTTCCCTGCAGCTGTGATATTCCAGTACTACAAGGGCTAATTCAAGCTGGTGCACCTGTCATAGGCACTCCTCCTCCTCCATTCATAAAAGGAGGAGGCTGATCTTTCATTCATCCACCCGTCCTCCATTCATAGAGCACTTTTCATTGCGGGAAACAATAGTACAGTTTCTGTAAATGGAGAAGGGAGGCAGAAATTGCGGGCATAGGAAGCACTTTCGATGAGTTGCTTGTAACCTCTAGCAACCCAATCAGTGAGTGGTGATGGTGTGCAGTAACCTCTAGCAACCAATCAGTGAACAGTAGTGATCTGCTGTAATCTCTCACAACATATCGGTGAGCGGTAAGGATAGGCTGTAATCTTTGGCAACCAATTTCAATCGCTGTGTGATCTGCTGCAGAAAACTGATTTTGAGCCTCCCTGCTATTTTCGTGTATGTCTCAGAATGTGGTGGTTGGGGGGGGGGGGGGGGGGGGGGGGGGGGGGGGAACTGTTTGCCCAAGGTCCAATCACTATTAAAGATGGCCCTGGATGAGAGTCTGCCCAAAGAGGATCCCTCTGGTGTTCCTCCAGTCTATTTCCCCATGTGTATGGTGATATTCAAGTGGACTATTTTTAAAGTGGATGTAAACCCTCCATATACCCAGTGAAGTGAACAGCCAAAGATGATACACAGAGATAAAACGAAACAAATCTCCCTACATAAGTTTTACATGTATATCTGCTGTCTTCATCTTTAGATACTGTTTAGAAAGTGCCCTTCCTGTTAGGATTTTGTTCTCTTCCTGGTTATCATTGCAGAGAATTGTGGGCCCACAGCCAAGACAGCTGATTGGAGGAAAGGCACACACCCCCTCTCCTCATAGGTAGAGACTCTCATTTCTCTCCATTGTATCGTTCAGGGCTCTGCTTATCTATTTATAACAACCTTCCTTAACTGAAAACTCCAGCTGGTTTTATCCTATGTGACAGAAAACTCGTCAGGCTGATAACAGAGGAACGCAGCAAGAGAAAGCTACAAGACACAGGGCTTTGGAGAGAGATCACAAAACACTGCAGATCTTTGTGCCCAGCTCAAATTTCATTAATCGGGTTTACATTCACTTTAAGCGTGGTTGATTCCTTTTGCTTAAGTGGTTAACGAATTGGGGTAAGAGTCAGTGTGAACTTTTTCCTCTTGGTGACGGATCCTTCTCGGCACTTTCCTTTTGTGGACTTACACCCATGGGACTGTTTACATGGAGATGTTTCATTATTTTATTATTGGAACTTTTTCTTGCTTTTAGTGCTGCACTTGTGATGTATGTCTTTTAATTTTAGGGATTATGGCTTACAGATAGTGAAAATTCAGTATCTCAGATAATAAGAATATTACAGAAGACCAATAAGAAAAGCTTTTAATACAGAAATGTTGGCTTACTGAAAAGTATGTCCATGTACAGCAGGGGTCACCAACATGCGGGCCGCTAAATGTCTGGTCCACAGTGGCGTCGGGAGGGGGGCTGACTGGGGCCATAGCCCAGAGTGGGCCCCCAAAAAGCCCCGGGTCTGGTATTGGTTATTTACAATTATTAGTCCCAAGGCCTGGGGTTGGCCAGAACTTGGGGCTATACAGGGCCAGACTAGCCAGCATGGCCGAGTGACATATGAAGTTCCGCCTCCTGGACAAGCTGCTATGATGGACGTCACACTGGTCCAATACCGAGATGTGTGACGTCCATCATAGGAGCCGGTCCAGGAGGCGGGACTTAGTTTGACACTGCGGCCGCGCCGGGTAAGCGGAAGATCCCCCGCTCTGTGTAAACCAGCGGCTCACCTCTCTCCATGCACTGGCGAGGCTGCATTGATGGGCACTGACGAGGCTGAGCAGATGGGCACTGGTGAGGCTGAGCTTATGGGCACTGGTGAGGTTGCATTGATGTTCATTGGTGAGGCTGCGTTGATGGGCACTGATCAGGCTGCATTGATGGGCACTGGTGAGGCTGAGCTGATGGGCACTGATCAGGCTGCACTGGTGACACTGCATTGATGGCACTGATCAGCCAGTTGAAGTGAGCCCTCAGCCCTGGGCTGTGTAATGTGCAGGGGGGCTGTGTGATGTAAAGGGGTCCAGAGGTGCAGGAGCTGTGTAATGTTATCTTCATTTATTAGCAGGTGAATGCGGCCCTCCATGCATTCACATACATTGAATCCGGCCCTTAAGTGGAAAAAGGTTGCTGACTCCTGATGTACAGTATAGTATGCACTCAATACTTGGTTTTGGCTCCTTTTTGCATGAATTACTGCATCAATGCGGCGTGGAATGGAGGTGATCAGCCTGTGGCACTGCTGAGGTGGTATGTAAGCCCAGGTTGCGTTGATAGCAGCCTTCAGCTTGTCTGCATTCTTGGGTCTGGGGTATCATCTTCCTCTTGACAATACCCCACAGATTCTATGGGGTTTAGGTCAGGCAAGTTTGCTGGCCAATCAAGCACAGTGGTACCATGATCATTAAACCAGGTATTGGTACTTTTTGCAGTGTGGGCAGGTGCCAAGTCCTGCTGCAAAATGAAATCAGCATCTCCATAAAGATGGACAGCCGAGGGAAGAATGAAGTGCTCTAGAATTTCCTGGTAGAGGGCTGCGCTGACTTTGGACTTGATAAAACACAGTGGACCAACAGCAGCAGATGACATGGCTCCCCAAATAATCACGGTTGTGGAAAATTTTGCACTTCATTTTGAAATCGAGGTCCCAGAGTCTGGAAGAATAGTGGAGAGCCATAGAATCCAAGTTGCATGAGGTCCAGTGTGAAGTTTCCACATTCAGTGATAATTTGGGGAGCCATGTCATCTGCTGGTGTTGGTCCATTGTGTTTTATCAAGTCCAAAGTCAGCGCAGCCCTCTGCCAGGAAATTCTACAGCACTTCATGCTTATGTAATATTCTAAATTTCTGAGATACTATACTTTGGGCTTTCACTAGCTGTAAGCCATAATCCTCAAAATTTAAAAAAAGAAATGCTTGAAATATATCACTGTGTGTAACGCATCTACCATATCTATCGGCATATAACACACACTTTTTCCCCCTGAAAATAGGGGGGAAATCAGGAGTGCGTGTTATACGCCGATTAGCGTTCCTCGGAGAAGCAGGGGGACGCTGCCAAATCACTGAGCCGACATGTCTTGCTTACTCGGCTCTGACGTCACACACACATCCCGCCGGCATTGGACCAGTGTCTTGTCAATCACAGGAGCTGGTCCAATGGCGATGGTGGAGGTGGGACGTGTGTGTGTGTGTGTGTGTGTGTGTGTGTGTGCGCCGAGTACTGTAAACAGAAGATGACTGCTCGGTGATTCCGGCGGTGCTCGTCCCCCTCCTGATTTCCTGCACTGCATGAGAGATGGTGAGGCTGCAGGTAAGCATCAGGCTGCATTGGATGGGCGCAGATCAGGCTGCAGATGGGCACAGAGGCTGCAGATTGGCATCAGGCTGCAATGGATGGGCGCAGATCAGGCTGCAGATGGGCACAGATTGATTGGCACTGACCATTATTTTGCTTCAAAGTGGTTTATTTGGGAAAAAAAAACGTTTTTTTTCCTGAAACTTCCCTCTTAAATCGGGGTGCGTGTTATACGCCGATAAATACGGTATATAAAATATGAGTTTCACTTTTTTGAATAGAATTACTGAAATGCATTAACTTTTTGATGAAATTCAAATTTAATGAGATGCACCTGTACACACTGATTTTACTGTTGTGGGTTTAGTAACACTTTAACCATTTAAGGACCGCCCACCGTCGTTATACCTAGCTAATTTGACATTAAATACCTTTGTTATGGCAGCAGCTAGCTCCCATAAGTCCGGTATTTTTAAAAATGGGCGGCGGCGCTCTTTCTGATAAAAGTGGTCTCGGCGGCGGATTCGCTGCAAGATCACTTTTATTGGGGCGGGAGAGGGCCCCCCCCGCTGTGCTCCGGTCGTCTCTGCTGCTTTCTGTAGCGACAGAGACAATCGCGTCCTTTCTCCTCACTGCCTGGATGCCGAGTGAGGGAAAGATGGCCCCCGCTCAGCTCTATAGCATTGTATTTTAGTGTGTGTATATATGAGATCTGAGGTCTTTTTGACCCCAGGTCTCATATTTAAGAGGTCCTGTCATACTTTTTTTTTTTTATTACAAGGGATGTTTACATTCCTTGTAATAGGAATAAAAGTGACCCAAACATATTATTTTTAAAAGGACAGTGTAAAAATAAAACGGTAAATAAGAAAAAATAGAATTTAAAGTGCCCCGTCCTCCCGAGCTTGCACGCAGAAGCGAACACATACTTAAGTTGTGCCCGCATATGAAAATTATGTTCAAACCACACGTGAGGTATCGCCGTGATCGTTAGAGCGAGAGCAATAATTCTAGCCCTAGATCTCCTCTGAACATGTAACCTGTATACATTTTTTAAACGTCGCCTATGGAGATTTTTAAGGGTAAAAGTTTGTCCCCATTCCATGAGCAGGCGCAATTTTGAAGCGTGACATGTTGGGTATCAATTCAGTTGGCATAACATTATCTTTCACAATATAAAAGAAAAAAATGGGCTAACTTTACTGTTGTCTTAACTGTTGTCTTATTTTTTTTTAAGTCAGAAAAGTTTATTTTACCCAAAAAAAAGTGCGCTTGTAACACCGCTGTGCAAATACAGTGTGACATAAAGTATTGCAACGACCGCCATTTTATTCTCTAGGGTGTTAGAACTCACAAATTATATATATATATATATATATATATATATATATATATATATATATATATATATATATATATATATATATATATATATATAATTTTTTTTTTTTTTCTAAGTAAATTTCTTACAAAAAAAATGATTTTAACCTGTACACCTAGTCTGAAAAATAGGCCCGGTCCTTAAGTGGTTAAGTATGACATGGCATGATCCCCTGATCCCAATTGCAGTTTAGGTATTTTTTCCTTTTTTACTCACCTATGATGCTGTCATGTTTTTTCTTTTTTTTTTTTTTTTTTTTTTTTTTTGTTTTAATGGCGACAGTATACCTAGTCAGCAAGTAAACAAGTCAAGAAAGGATGGCATGTTTTACAGTGGATGGCAGGTGTCAGAACTGAAATTTTCCAGCCAGTGGCCTAAAGTGGTACCACATCACGGGAATGGCTGCTGGAAACCAAGAGACTCTCGGCAGGTTCAACAATGTTTTTATGCATTTGCAGCCTATTTAGTGAGAGGCTTGTAAAGTACCAATGCCTCGTGTGTAGTTTGCACAGTTTATGCAGCGTTTCAGGGATCATAGAATTTCGATGGAATGGTGGTCTATTAAGTAACCAGTGGGGACTGTAAAACTCTGATGCTAATCCTGCTCTAGCTGCATTATATAAATTTAGTGAAATCTATTGCATAGAAAAATTACAGTTTGGATTTACGTTTAGCAGCACATTGTACACAAATGCTAATACAAGTTACTTATCCCTCCCTGTCACCGGCCTTTGTCAATTGCACCCCCATCAGCTTGCAGGAGAGGAAGCTCTGTGACCTTTAGGAAGGAAGTGACTCTCCTGTCACACGCCTCGATGACAGGCCGGATCTATAGCAGCATGTCTGAAAACAGGAAGACAAATGCAATTTCATAAAGAATACAAAGTAAGCGTACTGTAACTACTGTCCTACTGCACCTCTACGACTGGCGATTCAGCACATGGCTCTCCTGTGCTTGTGAAACTTTAGCTGTCTTTGCCAATCTTTTTGAAGATTTACCGAAAACCAATATTTATACCCAATCGCATGCTGTCAGCTTGCATCTCTTGGGTGGCTCCAGGGATAGGATATCCCTGCCAGAATTCTCACTTCTGCCCAAAGACTTTAGGATGTACACCATTTAAAAGATGGTGAATAAAATAAATGGTGGTTCCAGAGAGTGGCACCCTGGCAAAAGCCTTGTTAGAAGAGAAGCAAACCTAAACTGCCGCATGGCTTTCAGGTGCTGGAATGAACACATACCTGAAAATGAAATGTCAGTTTTGAAAGGAAATGATCATTTCAACATTTTAGTAATTCAAATCTTTTTAAAGATCAATGAATATGAACCAGTCCCCACCCAGGCCCATTCTGACATTTCTCTGACATGCTACATGTAAAAATCTGTATTTTTTTTTTTTTGCCCCAAATATTTTATGTTTTTGTTTTGTTTTTGTTTTTTTGTTAGCAGACACCCTAGAGAATAAAATGGTGGTTGTTACAATTTGTTATGTCACACGGTATTTGCGCAGTGATTTTTTCCAACGCAATTTTTTGGGAAAAAATACACTTTAATGCAAACAAAAAACAATAGATAACCCAATTTTTTTCTGGAATCTAACAGATGATGTTACATGGATTAAATAGATACCTAACATGTCATGCTTTATAATTACGCATGCTTGTGGAATGGTGCCAAACTACGGTTTTTAAAAATCCATAGGCGACACTTTAAAAATGTTTACAGGTTATTAGTTTAGCGTTACAGAGAAGGTCCAGTCCCAGAATTATTGCTCTCACTATAATGTTTGTGGCGATACCTCTCCTGTGGTGCAAACACCGTTTACATATGCATTCGCTTCTGTGTGTGAGCATGAGGGGACAGGGGCACTTTAAATGAATAAATATAATATATATATATAATTTTACATTGTCCCTTTTTTAATTGTAATAATTTATTTTATTCCTATCACAAGAAATGTAAACATCCCTTGTGATAGAAATAAGGCAGACAGGTCCTCTTTATGGAGACATCTGGGGTATACATGACCCCAGATATCTCCTCTACCCTGGAAACCATGAGATAAAAAAACAAACACTGATCTCTGCTTTCTAGGAAAAAAATGGCAGTGTTTATATCTGCCAGAGCCGGAATCATGACGTCGCTTCCGGCCTCCCATGATCGTAGAGATGGCCAGGGACCATCTGGTCCTCCGGCCAGCTCTGTGGTAACCCGGCGCCGCCACTGGATCAAATCTCTGGATTTCCGATCTAAAAGGCGAGAACGAGCAGGCGCTGCTGGGAAGGCTTTTACATTGTAGGGAATCGGTAGCTGAAAAAAGATATATCTGGATGATGCTTGTAGCTGTAGGCATCATCCAGATGTATAACCACTTCAAGCCCACCACGTCCTATGACTTCATGCGGGCAGGAAGTGGTTACATGAGAGGCAAGGCTAAGTAAGGTGTGTGTTTTGGAGATCAGCTCGATGCCTGCCATGTATTAGCGTATTCTTTCACCTCTAGTGTCACTGGTTAGCCCTCCAATGCATCCGGACAAACGCAAGCTGTAATGAGGCTGCAGCACTGGCTGGGTTTATGAGGGCTGTTCTTTATGTGCCAACCCGGGTGTTTTTCTCCAGCAAAGATCAGTGATGTAACTATTTCTCAAGTGTAACTAAAGACAAAACTTTTCTGCTAGTTTTGGATAGTGTGGAGATGGGTTAGAACACCTGTCGGTTTTTTTTATTGCTGTCTGGGCCCTTCACTCTATTTGTCCTTTTACTGTTATCATCAAAAGTGAAAGTAAAAGGAAATCTCAAATTTTGAGTTGACATCAGAACACAGAAAGCAAAGTTTCCAATGGGGACACTATTTCTGGTGACCCACTAAAATCTCCTCACTTTGGAGGAATTTCTTCTTGCTTCCTGTGTTGGCAATAAGACAGGAAGTGATGGGAAATCTTCCCTATGGGATAGAGATGGCAAAAAAAACGGACAGGATTTTCTTATTCTATCAAAAAAAAAAAAAGTTTGCCTTTAGTTACACTTTAATCTAACTCACTAGCACGTATGGTAATAATTGTTCATTTAATGGGGATATATAGCTTGGCTCCAGGTTTCGTTTGGACCATTACCCAGAGAGAAAGCAAAGTAACCCTTAAGATTTATAGCAGGCAGCCTATTGTGGCACGTCTCACCTGGTCAATGCTTCTCCTACAAGCTGCCAAGACCACCTGGAAAACCCAGACTTTTGAGTACTTCTGGTGCACTTATTGACCAGACTTGAGAACTTTAACATTCGGGGTGTGCATATCCCAACTTTAGGAAAGCTGATATATAAAGTATTGAAAAAAATATATTTTTAAGGTACACACAGATAGTACAGATATCTCAACCGAATTATAACGACCATGGTATATGTACATGGAAAGGTCAGCATAACAAAACAAACCAATACATGTACTGGATGCAGATCAATAAGTACTGATATTTTTTTAACAGGTAAAGGAAAGCTAATGTTTACAGGCTCTTCATGGAGCTTCAGAAAAGCATTGGGGAGGCACTTCTTGTGTTGTGGTGTCATTTTATTTTGAATGGCATCTCAGCACATTTAGTCTATTGGACAGTATTGCACATGAGTTTTTTCAAACCGCATTACATAGGCTGGAAGTTGCCCTGGTCCCCCTGGGGCTCAGTTTCCAGGGACTTTGAGGTTTTTCAGAAAGTGGTGTCATCCCAGTGATGTTGGCTGTTGACAGAGTTTGATGACAGTATATTGTAAGTGTACTCTACCCTAAAGCAGGCCTTACATTATGTACTTTTTTTTTTTCCTTCCACCACGGATGAAAGGAAAGAAAATTGAACAAATTCAGTGTTGATGGGGAATGCCTCCTGCAGCGTTATTATGCTCTGCCAGCAGGGAGCGCGGGGAGCCCACCCTGCCGGGTGAACACAATTAGTGCTGCTGGCTTATTGCTGTGTGGGAAAACCCGACAGGCTGGTTGTACACAAGTGGATCGATGAATCGACTTGTGTACAGCAAGGGTGCCTGTGACAGACCCGACCAGGACAGGGGCTTTTGGAGGGGACGGCAGGGTAGCCTCTTGCCTACTGACTATGGGCCTTGGCATTGAGGGAGCTACACGAATTCAGGAAGATGTCCTGTTATATATTGCAAGATTACATTACCACATTTAACAGTCAAGGAAGCCCTGATGGTCTCTGCCAACTTGAAACACAGGGAGAAGATGTATGTGAAAAAGCTGATTAATGAGATTTGGACAGCCCTGGGTCTTCTTGACTACTGGTGCCAAACTGGGTGGGCACTGACATATAGGCTTGTCTAGGTGACTAGTTGTTAATTAGCTTACTGTTTGTTAGCTGTTCATTAGATGTACTGACATTACTGTTTATAGTTTGCATTGTTTAGGATAATGTGATTTAAGCTCTTACCTGATCTTGTGTGGTATATTTTATGTAAATTTACAATAAAGTCAGTTCCAGTTTGCACCTAAGCTAGTGTCGTCTAGCTCTTGGGTGCAATATTCAGCTATAATACCCGGTTACTGGTTCCAGAGTGGAGGAAGCTGTATCTTGGCGGAAGCACCCAAGCGGGGAGCTAGGTGATCCATCAGAGTGCCCATGCATGAATCAAAATTTGGATCAGAATTTTGATTAATGTATGGCCAGCTTAAGCCAGTATTGTTAGCTAAATTAAAATTAAGTCTGATAAGTACCAAGGTGCCACATCCCTGATAATAATATTGCAGAAGAAAAGGCAGACTGGGATTTCTTAGGCACCACTCAAACCAAACACCAATAATAAAACAATTAAATTTTTATTTAAAATTGACATAAAAGAACTTTCATAAAAACAAGTGCACAATCAACAATTGAAATTGTGGCACAAACAAATGCTAATGCACCATCCACATGAGTAAGCCTCTACCCCACTAGATAAATGTAAAGATATACTTGTGTAGCATAGGTAGTTCATAAAAATCCCATAGGAAGGTGATGCACTCGGTAGGTAGCTCACATCACATCCTGCCTTGTGCCCCACAGTGGCTCTCCTCACTTCCTGGAACATTGGCACTGACAACACGCTGTTTGCTATCACAAGCGGCTCTTCTGGTGGACAGCTGCCATCCAATGTGGCATGGTTGCAGATGAGCTCTTTGATGTTATATTTCTGTGAGTGTGCATTTTGGCTTCTTAATCATAAAAATGCCCATTGGGGCTGAACTTATAAAAACAACAAGGCTGATTAGAAACATGGCCACAATTGTGTCATTGTTTGCCAGTACTCATTGTTCCACAGTGGCTCACCTGTTGATCATCTCCTGCTCATCAGTCAAGCCCACAGCCAGCTCCTTCTGGATATTTAAACTGCCTGGTTCATTTCTTCAATGACTTCAACTTGGTTAACATATCTAGAGACTCTCTGCTGTAATCCTGTTGAAGACTTGCCTGGCTGACTTCCCTTCTGGTTCCTGATCCTGTCTGCTGCCTCTGACTAAGCTGATCTCTGGCTTCCTGATTTCCTGGCTTGTTCTGACTACCCGATTTGGCTACTGAACCCTGGCTATGTTTTGACTATGTTTACCAGTTGTACCATTTAATTAAAAGGTGTGATGTTTTTATTGCATTTTCTGTCTCCATCTGTTTCATGGTTCCTGGCAAAATGTCCTGATGTTCACTAATAAGACACAACCACCCAACACACAGATGTGTTACAGAATTTCAATAGTCAAACTTTGACCAGTCATAAAATATATCATAGTATAGGACTCTCAACACGTTTTGATTTCAGGAAAATCTTCAGGGGGAAATTGGTCAGTCTGAAATGTGAATACACATGTCAAAAAAAGTTCTCATGCATAATATGAAATGCATACACATAACTTGAAAAACTACCAAAGCAGGAAAAAATGATCAGCCAAGAATTTAAAATCTGTCCATAGGTTGTTAACTCCCCTAGATTAAAATATAGGGAGGTACAAAGGCCCCCTCAATAGAAATAACACTAAGGAATACAAATAATACAAGTATAAATTATATAAAATGTTCAGGAACAACAAAAAATTATGCATGTCCCCCATTTAAGCACTTATCCACTATATAAAGAGAAGGAAAAGCAGCAAGGCTGTTCACGTAAGCTCCAAAGGATTCACATGGCACACATGGCTGTTTACACGTTATTCAAATAAAAAAGTTTGCTAAATTGTTTTTGGTAAAAGGGGCCAACGTTGATTCAGCCCTCTATCAAGGCTCAGCTATGATTACGCATTAGAAGCTCTTATTTGCTATCAGTGATGTAACAGATAAGGTGTTTACTGAAGGTATTGGGTTCTGTTTTAGTATATTAATTATTCTAATACTGAAAGACCAGTAGATAAAAATGTTATTTTAAAAGCAAAATGTGATTATTTTGTAAAAAACCAAGTCATTTCTGAACTTTGAAGCAATTTTCTAGATGACATTGGCACCTTCTTTTGCAGGTTCAGCTTTTTCACTACTCTTTAGTGACGATGATTCTGGTCACTAACTTGCTTTCTGTAGTTTTGGTAGAACATGAGTTACATGCTAATGATCTTCTTTCAGGCTGTCCCTCTAATAGATCAAGGGATGAACACATGGAGCAGCCACCAGAGACATCACTAGTCCCATGTGGGAAGGACAAGTATATTTCCAAGTGAGTTTTTCCTATTGACACCTTCCAGCTACATCTCTGCCCTCTATAAATCTGATATTCCTTGTTCTTTGTGTCCTTTCCTGACCCTGACATCCTCTCAGGAATTACTAGCTTGATTGGCCTTCAAATGCCCTCTTCACAATTCTAATCCTATTGTAAGGTTCCTATACTTCCTTTACACTTAAACCAGTCTACTGTGAATAATGGGGAGTAAATGACCTACACAATACAGGAATTGTGTATCAAAGGAACTTTGCTAGCATGTTCAGCTCTAAGACAAAACCTTTTCTTCTTTTTTATTTATTTTTTTATTTTTTTTTGTGGAGTGTATACTCCTATTGGAGAAATGGCATTCACAAGTTAAAAATATAATACATATAATACATGGCTTTCATTGCTGGATTTTAGCAGTTATCGTTCAAGACCAAATTTGTTTTCTTTGGGAAATTTGCAAAGCGAAAATGTTTTGTTTTCTTAGATTTTCTCTCCTTCTTCTTCCTTTTTTTTTTTTTTTTTTTTTTTTTTTTTTTTAAGGTGAGAAATAATATTCTCAAAAAAAATGCTGCCATTTTGTAACATTCCAGAGCTTCCAATCCAATCGCTAAGTAGGCGCCTTTTGCTTGCTCTGTTTCAAATACCTCTTTAGAACCGATATGGTCACCTGCTGACCTGGCACCATCCACAAGCAGTTTTACTCTTCAATAAGACACAGGAGTTGAATCCAACAGAATTTTAATTCAGCTAATTGCAGTATTGAGGATGTTTTTCCAGGTTTTTAATTTTTTTATTTATTTATTTTAAGAACACAATCACTTTCCTAAACCCTGTCTCCTTGAATAACTAACTTTGATTGAGGGAACAAGGGTCTAGCTAAGACTAAACTAACTAGAAATAAAGGAGGGGAGGACAGAGGAATATTCCCCACCACATTAGTACACAAGCTGTAGTGGCCCAAAAACACCACTAGATGTCAGCATACTAAAGAACTATAATAATATGATGCATTTAAATACGACAGTGCTTCCAGTATAATTTTTGTATAATACCCACTGAACAAATACTTAGGGAGCACAGATATGAGTGGGGAAAACACCTCATTGTGGTCATTAAATTGGGCGTAGATGAGAAGTGACCACATGGGGAAAGTTTCTACTACAATAATTTTTTTTTTTTTTCACTGCTTGCATGTTGAACTGATCATGGGTCATAACAAGGTAAAGGTTGGCTTTAGTTGTTATAACTTCAGAACTAAAAATGACTATAGACCAGGGGTGCTCAACCTTTTGAAGAGCAAGGGCCACTTAAAGCAGTAGTAAAAAAAACAAAAAAAAAACACTGGGCACTTTAACTCCATAAAGTGCTAGTATGTATAGCATACTAGCACATTATGACAGACTTACCAGAAAACTAAGCCCTCCAGCGGCGTGCTGTCAGTGCTTTCATCTTCACTCGGTCTTCCTTCCAGGTTTGTGGGTTTTGGCAATGTGAATGGCATGCGGGCAGGAGTCACTGTTTACGGGATGGCTCTGAAGGAACAGCACGGGTATGCTGTTCCTTCCTATCACATGCTCCAGTGACGTCATCAGCTGCATCTAAAGTAAATATCTCCTGTACTGTAGCTATAGATAAGCCTTATTATAGGCTTACCAATAGGTATAAGTCTTACAAGGGAGTTTTTTTCTCACTTTAAGTTATTTGGTAACCGGTCATGGGCCACAATGAAGTATGGGGTTTTACCGCCCCCCCATATGCGTGCACAGGGGGTGTGCCTGGGCACACCCTAATCGCTATGTGCGTTGCCAATTCCCACTACTTTCCGCCCCCCCCCCTTGTTGGCCTCCCCGCCCTGCAGTGCTGTTGGCTTCTCTCCTCTCCCTCCGGATGTCTGCAGGGGATGCTTCAGGATGGGAAGCGGGGGAATGGGCTAGTAAATAGTTCCTTTTCTAAATGAGCACAGTAAACATACTTGCTCAATGTGTCCATTCATAACTGAAGCAGAGTAAAATGTGTTTACTATGCTTCAGTTTGTGAATGAACAGGAAGCCACTCAGCACAGAGCACTTTCCATTCATTCACCACCCAGTGCAGCTGAGGCTGCAGAGAAAGGCATGTGCGTTTGAGTTTTGGAGTGCACACCTATGCCGCCCCCAACCCCCCCAAACTGCAAATGTAAACAAGCCCTTGCTGTTCTGAACCCCCTATAAGGTGGGTGGTGGTTTCACAGTGAAACGTTGCGGTTTACCCACACCGCGGGTGCAGCACAGGGCACCTGTGGCTTTCCTGCAGATTAGCAGCACTTTGCCATAGTCTTCCATCTTGTGGAGGTGGTGCACTTGCATTCAGGAGTTTTGGTGCGCTTTCAGAAAGCTCACCAAACCTGCAGGATATAATAGAAGTCGATGGCTCAGTGCAGCTAACCCACAGGAAAGCCGCAGGTGCATTGAGTTGCACCTGCAAGTCAGTGTTAACCATTTAAGGACCGGAAGGATTTACCCCCTCAATGAGCTGGCCGTTTTTTGCGATACGGCACTGCGTCGCTTTAACTGACAATTGCGCGGTATGGCGACGTTGTAACCAAATAACATTGATGTCCTTTTTTTTTCCCAACAAATGGAGCTTTCTTTTGGTGGTGTTTGATAACCTCAGCGTTTTTTATTTTTTGCGCTATAAATAAAAAAAGACCGACAATTTAGAAAAAAAAATATATAATTTTTACTTTCTGCTATAATACATATCCAGTGTATAATATATAGTGGGGACAGAAAGTATTCAGACCCCCTAAATTTTTCATTCTTTGTTATATTGTAGCCATTTGCTAAAGTCATTTAAGTTCTTCTTTTTTTTTTTTTTTTTTTTTCCTCATTAATGTACACACAGCACCCCATATTGACAGAAAAACACAGAATTGTTGACATTTTTGCAGATTTATTAAAAAAGAAAAACTGAAATATCACATGGTCCTAAGTATTCAGAACCTTTACTGTGACACACTATATATATATATATATATATATATATATATATATATATATATATATATATATATATATATATATATATAACTCAGGTGCTGTCCATTTCTTCTGATCATCCTTGAGATGGTTCTACACCTTCATTTGAGTCCAGCTGTGTTTGATTATACTGATTGGACTTGATTAGGAAAGCCACACACCTGTCTATATAAGACTTTACAGCTCACAGTGCATGACAGAGCAAATGAGAATCATGAGGTCAAAGGAACTGCCTGAAGAGCTCAGAGACAGAATTGTGGTAAGGCACAGATCTGGCCAAGGTTACAAAAATTCTGCTGCACTTAAGGTTCCTATAAGCACAGTGGCCTCCATAATCCTTAAATGGAAGATGTTTGGGATGACCAGAACCCTTCCTAGAGCAGGCCGTCCGGCCAAACTGAGCTATTGGGGGAGAAGAGCTTTGGTGAGAGAGGTAAAGAAGAACCCAAAGATCACTGTGGATGAGCTCCAGAGATGCAGTCGGGAGATGGGAGAAAGTTGTAGAAAGTCAACATCACTGCAGCCCTCCACCAGTCGGGGCTTTATGGCAGAGTGGCCCAACGGAAGCCTCTCCTCAGTGCAAGACACATGAAAGCCCGCATGGAGTTTGCTAAAAACCACCTGAAGGACTCCAAGATGGTGAGAAATAAGATTCTCTGGTCTGATGAGACCAAGATAGAACTTTTTGGCCTTAATTCTAAGCGGTATGTGTGGAGAAAACCAGGCACTGCTCATCACCTGTCCAATACAGTCCCAACAGTGAAGCATGGTGGTGGCAGCATCATGCTGTGGGGGTGTTTTTCAGCTGCAGGGACAGGATGACTGGTTGCAATTGAGGGAAAGATGAATGCGGCCAAGTACAGGGATATCCTGGACGAAAACCTTCTCCAGAGTGCTCAGGACCTCAGACTGGGCCGAAGGATTACCTTCCAACAAGACAATGACCCTAAGTACACAGCTAAAATAACGAAGGAGTGGCTTCACAACAACTCCGTGACTGTTCTTGAATGGCCCAGCCAGAGCCCTGACTTAAACCCAATTGAGCATCTCTGGAGAGACCTAAAAATGGCTGTCCACCAAGGTTTACCATCCAACCTGACAGAACTGGAGAGGATCTGCAAGGAGGAATGGCAGAGGATCCCCAAATCTAGGTGTGAAAAACTTGTTGCATCTTTCCCAAAAAAGACTCATGGCTGTATTAGATCAAAAGGGTGCTTCTACTAAATACTGAGCAAAGGGTCTGAATACTTAGGACCATGTGATATTTCAGTTTTTCTTTTTTAATAAATCTGCAAAAATGTCGTCAATTCTGTGTTTTTCTGTCAATATGGGGTGCTGTGTGTACATTAATGAGGAAAAAAATGAACTTAAATGATTTTAGCAAATGGCTGCAATATAACAAAGAGTGAAAAATTTAAGGGGGTCTGAACACTTCCTGTCCCCACTGTGTGTGTGTGTATGTATGTATGTATGTATGTGTAATTTATACACAAATTTATCAGTTTAGGCCATTATGTATTCCACATATTTTTGGTATAAATAAAAAAAAGATAAGCGTATATTGATTGGTTTGTGCAAAAGTTATTGCATCTACAAAATGGGGATAGACTTATGGACTCTATTTTTTATTTTGATGGTTTTTACTGGTAATGGTGGCAATCTGCGATTTTCTTTTCTTCTCTCTGGACCAGTGACATTATTACAGTGATCAGTGCTAAAAAAAATGCACTATTCAATGTATAAATGACACTGGCAGGGAAGGGGTTAATACTAGGGGGCGATCAAGGGGTTAACTGTGTTTCCTAGGTGTGTTCTAACTGTGTGGGGGATGGGCTCACTGTGACAACACAGAGATCGCTGTTCCTGATCACTAGGAACCGCAGATCTCAGTGTTGTCTCCTGTCAGAACGGGGATCTGTCTTGTTTACATAGGCAGATCCTTGTTCTGCCTCTCTGGCGCGATCGTGGGTGGCTGGCGGACATCTAGTCCGCCGGACCCGTGGGCGTGCTCCCGCACCCATAGTATCTATTGCATTAAACAACGTACAGGTACATTGTTTCGTGCAACAGAGCCGCTCTGCCGCAGTATATGTGCGGTGGGTGGTCTTTAAGAGGTTAAAGCAGCCTAATAACCTTCTTTTTTTTTTTTTTTTCTTTTAAAGTTCCAATCTGCCCATTACAAAAGTGCAGTGTATATGATGTTTAATAAACTGACCTTTTTTCTCTTCCAGCTTCTGCTGGCATCATTAGGCTGCTAGGAAGGTACCAGGCAAAGTGCACTTGGTATCATTGCGCCAGGGACAAGAGCCCTTGCTACAGAGGAAGCATCGGCTTATGCGGCTCCTGCTTCCTGCACGTTTGATTGCTTCCTCTGGTGCTGGATCCACGCTAGCCCTCTGGGATGGCAGATCAGCAGCCTCAGATCTGGGCTTGCTGACCTGCCATCCCAGAGCATGAGGTCACAGGCCACATCAGAGCACCCCTGCCATAGACATTTTGCCATAGACATTTGGATGCATCATGAAGGAGACTAATGAGACATGAGAAATCATGTACAGATTTATTCACGATCACCAAAGTTTTTGCATGTGGTATCAATCAAATGTACTCATTATTGTTGTTTTATTAAAAATTCCAGACCTTTTTTCTACTGGATAAAGTAAGGAATGCTTAAATTCCCTGTCTGGCCTCTTTTTGTAGTCTTGAGGGTGAGGGTTTTCTTCACTCTTTGGCTCAGTAATAGTGGTCACTGAGGCAGGAAATGATGCAAGGATAAACTCCTGCAACAAGGATACAGCAATAGAAACATTGTCAAAATAGAAATATAGAGCTTCCACTTTTGACTTGTTTTAACACTTTTCACATTCCAAGGCTGTCATCCTTATCCTTTCTTTACTACTTAAGCCGTCCATAGACGGTGCGATTTTCTTTCCTGCAACCACAGGCTGCAGGAAAGAAAATCGCTCGATTTCCCCCATCAGCACTGACTGTGTTGATGGGGGAATCCCTCCCGCGGAGCTATTGTGTTCTCCCGGTGTGGAGTGTGGGAAGCTGGCCCTGCCAGATAAATTTACAGTGATTTATTGCTAGTGGCTACAGTCACTGGCAATAACCACATGCAAAACCTGACATGCTGGTTGTACCCAAGTGGATTGATCATTAAACTTGGGTACAATCAGCCTGCCCATACATGGTTTGAATCTTGGCCGGTCCCTGCTGAACTGACCGAGATTCGAACCATCTATGGCTGACTTTAGTCAACTTGAACAGACATGCATATTGGATGAAGGGTGGTTTAACCTATGCATGGCTGTTATTAGGCCTGTGATCTAGCAAATTATGAAGAAAGCGTAAGAATAGCAATCTTGGAAAATTCACCTTCAAAAACAAGTCAGCAATGGCCACTCCGACATTCCTGTCCTGACATAAGGGTTAAAACCTCTGTCATGTGTAAGGGACTGCCTTGATGGGCTATTTCGAACATCAAAACTGCTTCTCTCCCCATACACATTAATTGGAATGCAAAAGCAGCTTGAAGCAGGGTGATGCAACTCAGGTCACATGCAGCTGTCAATGACCTCTGAATGATCACAGAAGTGTCTTGCACCAATCTTAAATGTAAAAGAAATGCAGATGAAAGAAGGCTGCATTTGCCCATCAACACAAGACCAAACCCCATCACAGACCCTTATTGTCTGTATCACGGTGGGGAGATTTGTATCTGTGACCTTGGTCACCAGGGCAGGAAGTGAGGGCAATCTTCACAGTGGGCACTCAAGCAGCAATAAAAAAAAAAATGACTGGGTTCCTAATCCTTTTACATCCTATCCAAAACTAAAAAAAAAAAAATGTTCTGCATAGAGTTCCTTTTTTACATGCCCCAATAGATCTGTTCATGTCTGTCACAGTATTTTCTATATTTGGATTAGTCAATTTTTTGAGACTGATACATGCAGCAAAGACTGCTTGAAGTTATCATTCTCTTTTATTGATTTGCCCATTTAGTGAAGTTGTTCATGTAGCACCATCAGTTATTGATCTGGCCATTTACTATAGATTTCTGAAAGATGCACTTCTTCCAATGAAATTGTAGTTACGACATACAACAGAATTATTTTTATGGCCAACATAATTTTGCACAGCTTACAAAATGATTTGAGACATTGGCAGCAGCACTGGGAACCTGTAGCTCAGGGATATGCAATTAGTGGTCCTCCAGCTGCTGTAAAACTACAAGTCCCATCATGCTTCTGCCTCTGGGTGTCATGCTTGTGACTGTCAGTCTTGCTATGCCTCATGGGACTTGTAGTTCTGCAACAGCTGGCGGTCCGCTAATTGCATATCCCTGCTATAGCTCCTCGTTCTTTGCATCTCACACAGCCTACTGACCTACATAATCCAGCTAGCACTTGACTACATATCATGTATGTCTATCACACCAGACAGTCTGTTCTCCACGAGAAAAACAATGAAAAGGAATTCATCTATAGAGGAAGATGTGATAAGCATGTATGGAAATGTAACACGTTGAAACCCCTTGTTTTTGTTATGCCTACAGGCAGAGGAACAGCTTGGAATCTTTGTAATCCTTGCTCCAATGAGAATACAAACTTGACAGGCTGATCGCAGAAATGATTGTCAGGGGAGTTATGGGGAACTCTGATCAGTCTTGTCTCTTTTTTTTTTTTGTTTTGTTTTTGTTTTTTTTAGGCATGAGCTACTGGCACACTTGAAGAATTATAATCTTTATTATGAAGGACAGAACCTACAGCTGAGGCACCGAGAGGTAAAGTAATAGGATCCAATGTTATTGTGGATCTTTAAACCTTTTTATTAATAGCCATTGCCAATTGTTAATAACGTACTGATGTGTTAAACAACACTGTACTTGTATAAATTAACACAACATGATCTATGAACTAGTAGACGGTTCAGGAACAATACTGTGAGGGTCTGGATTTGACCCTGCATCCTTGGCGGTGCTTGGCTGTGGCTGTTCTGGCTGAGCCACCTGACATGCTGGACAGCTCCATGTCTGATTTCTTTGGACAACCTTGCCTCTTGTCTTGTTTTTCTTGAACCTTTTACTCCTCCCATAAGCTTCTGTCTCTGCACTTCCTCTTTGCCAGATTATTGTGCTCTCTCTCCAGCCAATATCCTTGCCTCTTTTGCATATTTGTAGCTGTCGTTATCTCTACTACCATCCCTTACTGACCTTGGCTTTTTCCTCGCC
Organism: Aquarana catesbeiana; assembly: GCF_042186555.1. Taxonomy (NCBI): domain Eukaryota; kingdom Metazoa; phylum Chordata; class Amphibia; order Anura; family Ranidae; genus Aquarana; species Aquarana catesbeiana. Next base: position 587,667,701 of record NC_133326.1, read on the forward strand.
CTATGCTTCTGCTTGATCCCAACCTGCAACCACTTGTTACCAACTTTTGGCTTATTTACTGAGTACGCTTCTGCTCGATCCTTACCTGCTATATCTGCTGCTGGACCCCAACTTGTTCACCTCCCTGTTGGCGCAATCCTGAGGATCGTGACCTGGTATTAAGTCTCGGCACATTTCCACCATCAGGAGATCTGGTAAATACCAGTTAGTGCTTAGATCCCGCACCTTGGGTGCCATGTCATCCACTAGGGTGACCTGCTTGTGTAATGGCCTCCGAGCCTGACCTCTGACTATGATGAACACATTTGCTCATTAATACTCAGACATTGATGGCTGGGCCAAACTGCCAACATAATGCATTCCTAGTATATAAAGCAATAGAAACAGGGCCATGTGTTGTGCCAGTGTGTATGGATTACACAATTTTATTTTTTTTCTTTATTGGAACTAATATGATGGAAAATCAGATGGCAGATGTTAAGTCTGTGCCTACTTTAACCTCTTCATGCCAGCCGTACGCATATATGCGGCCTTTCGGCATGTGGATGTTAATGCTGAGCGGCCGCATACGTGCGGCCCTGTGTAAACCACTTACAATGCTACGGGCGCTCTCCCTGCACACTCCCAGCATGGTAGCCAGCGGGGATCGATAAACTCCTGATGCATACTTGCGATCGGGAGCTTTCCGATCATGTGACCGGTGTGATAGTCAATCACAGTGGTCACATGACCTGAATGTAAGCCTTCACCTCCCAGCTTTTAGAACTCTTAAAGGGCCGGGAGGCCGCTGGCATGGAAAGGTAAAAAAAAATAGTTAGTCTCAAAAATAGTATAAGTTACACATTCCTGGAAGAATTAAGACACAATCCTAACCAAAAGGTTAACAATCGTTAAGGGATTAAAAAAAAGGATTTTACTATTGCCTGATTTTCTTTAGGCAAAATAAAACCAGCTTTCACTCTCAAAACCATCAACTGGATCAATAGAAAGCCTGTACCAATATTTTTTAATCAAAACCATTGTCTAAAGTAATTGCCAACCTTTTGGACTTCAGGGACCACTAAACCCACAATTTTGAATCCTGCAGATCACTTACATGAATTCTACATGCCTTATACACACGATGCTCTGTCTCTCTGCCCCCCCCCCCCCCGCACTCTGCATCACACTGCTGCCTTACACAGACTCATCATTGAATCTCATATCTTTAGTATGTTCTACTAGTGAAGTCACCATCTCTGGAGTATCTAATACCACCCCAACCTGTCTCCAGTTACAAGATCTAAAAGCAATAAATGGTAAAAAGACAGCCCCCAGTTTAATGGAGCTAGAGTGAATGGACAAGTTGGCCTGTGAGAATGGTGGCCTCTGAACTGTTTTGGGAAAGAACCAGTTGAATCAGCGGCTTATGTGGTGCTACACATGTGAAATATTTCTATTCAATATAAAGATTGTCTGCCTCCTCTTCACAGGAAGAAGGGGAGCTGATTGTGGAAGGACTTCTGAATATTTTCTGGGGTTTAAGACGGCCTATCAGACTTCAGATGCAAGATGACAATGAAAGAATACGCCCGCCTCCATCCTCCACGTCTTGGCATTCTGGGTGTAATCTCCTCACTCAGGGGTAAGGCTTTAGAGGTACTCCTATCTCTCATACAACATCCCTCATATTATTTCTCTGGGCGTACATTATGTACTGAGCTAGCTTCTTTGAACAAGCCAATGTCCGTTTAAATGCAATCACCAAGATCACTCTGATAGCAGATTAAATGACACTGTCACCCTCTTGGCCATATAGGGTACACTTGTCAGATATAGTATCCTGTATTTACAGGCAAGTAAGACCCCCTTAAAGTAAAACTAAAGGCATTTTTTTCCTTTTGGATAGAGTAAGAGAAGGTTAAAACCCCTATAAAGGGTTTTTTGTCGTTGGTGTCCCATTGGGGAGATCTCCTTCATTTTCTCCTGTCCCAAAGCTAAAACAGGAAGTGAGTAGAAACCCTCCAAAGTGAGGGAACCCCTGGTTGTCGCCATCATTAGTGTCCCCATTGGAATATATCTCCTCAGTTACTATCTGGGGACAACCCAAAATGGTGGGATTTTTTTTTTTTTGTACTTTCCCTTTCAAAACAATAAACAGGACAAATTGAGAGTGTGAATCTCCGCACCGGGGACACAGGCAATCTAATCCCTCTCTACTGTATCCAAAAAAAAAGTTATACTTTAAGTCCCTTGCACACGGCCATGAACCCTTTTGTCTGTCATCGCTGGATACAAATATATATTCATGTAGCCACTCAGTGTATCAAGTTGTAGCTTGTAGCCTTCCCTTGACCAGATTGTGGCTTAAAGTGCAGCTATGCATAGACTATGGACATTAAAGCACTGGCCTAATTTTAACAAGCAGGAAAAGCAAGTTGTCTGTGACCTCTCTAGATGACATCTGCCTGGGGAAACACAGGTGACAATCGGCCATAGAAGTGAATAGTTGTAAATGGCTGCAAATTCAGGTATTCTGAGAATGCGTCATACACGAATGCACGTGTTAAAGTGGTTGTAAACCCAATTAAAAAAAAACAAAAAAAACTGGAAGACAAAGGCATAATAAGCTAGTATGCATAGCTTACTAGCTCATTATGTATTACTTACCTTAGATTGAAGCCCCCGCAGCGGTCCTCGTTCACCACTCAGGCCGGCGACATTTCTCCCCGGAGTTACTTCTGGGTATCGCGGCTCTGGCGCTGTGATTGATTGGCCGGAGCCACGATTACCTCAATCCTGCACACGGTAACGGCACAGTCTAACTGAAGCTACGGCATGTACGTGCCATTGCTTCAGTGCGCATGTGCCGATGATGTTGGCACATGCAAATACAGGGGATATCTCCTAAACCGTTCAGGTTTAGGAGATCTCTGGGGTAGCTACAGGTAAGCCTTATTCTAGGCTTACCTGTAGCAAAAATTGTGTTGTAAGGGTTTACAACCACTTTAAGGCTGATGCTGGAAACCATTGGTATATACCCAAGTTTGGCTGTGGGCAGCCATTCGCTTCTATGGCCAGCTGCATGCGCCACCTGGGGCAGGAAAACCTGTGTGTGTTCATTAGAATGCCAGCAGGCTGTCAATATTCTGCTAACATGCATAGATAAGATTTCACTGCCTCTATTGTGAACTTTTGAAGAATTTCTCCACAATGTCTGTAGCTACAGGGGTGAATGAGGGATTGTTTTCAAAGTGCTTTTAGTGCTTGTCCATAATATGTAAATACTTTAGTGTGTAGATTGCCCCGCAACCAGGTACATGCTCTCAGCCACGCTTTTCCTCAATAACCAGTCTAGGGGTGTTTGTTTGATAGCATTGAGGGAATTGAGTGAGGTGCTTTAAAAACAGAAACTATGTGCAGATTGAGGACAATGAACTCCTTTCTATACAGCTGAAACAAAAATCCTTGCATATAGCTAACTGTGGACTTGGCTTGCAGTAGAAGCAGTTAACAGAACACAAGCTTTTTATTTTAGAGCAATAAGAGCAAAGTCAATTCACAAGGAATTAGGTAAAATAAGCTCATCAGGACACCAGTTGATGTCCCCTTTAGCAAACACACAGTAAACCTTCTACCAAAAGAGGGGTGGCAGCAGCCAAAAAGCCTCTAAGATCTCTCGCAGCAGTTTGTGTAGTCACAAAATGTTCAGGGAAAGCTGGTTGCCTTCTTCCAACTTCCAAGCTTGACATTCATGCAGTGGTACCAGACTAGATCTTCAGTAGACAACCCCTCAGTCAGCTCTCAGCAGCTCTAGCACCCAGGTCACCCATCTGAGGCCTTACAAACAGCAAGCACATGGAAGCACTGCCCTGGAGATCAGCAAGCCCTCCAGGCTGGACTAATCCTCCCAGGAATAGACCCAGAGCTCAGTGTGCTTAGAGAATATAAACCCAGCATGGCATCAGGGCCCTGCTCCCTGAGATTAGCCAGGGCTATATAAATGCTGCCATCTGCATAGCTCCACACCTATTATCCAGAAAGTTCTCACAGCTTTTCTTGACAGCAGAGGGAGTGAACAGACTAGCAGCAGCTGAGAACACAGAGCAGACCTAACTAATCAAAGGCAGCTACACTGAGTACAGTGAGCAACTAAATTTACCTAACCTAGCAATTTCAGCAATTTCAATTACAGATTTTTCTTGCTGAACTTACCCTTTTAAAGTGTATCTAAACCAGAAAAGCAAAAATGTAATATTGCAGCTACCAGTCCTTAGATGTGGTGGCTACCTTAGTCTTTTTATTTTCACCTGGTAATCCAGCAAAAAATATGCTTCCTGTCCCTTTATGTCTGCACTTATTTCTCCAATGTATCTATGGAAGGAGACATGGTGTCACGCAGGCTGAATCTCATACATTTTTTTTACTCATCTTTATTACGTGGTACTCGATGGGACTAGTGTTTTACTCAAGATATGTTTGTGCTTACTTTTTAGCTCACAGGAAGTGAAAAGCACACTGCATTTCCAACAGGATTAACACGTATTTTCTGAATTTGCTGTAAATGTTCTTATCCTGAAGAATTAAAAGGAATGCAGCCACTACATGAAAGCTCAGAGGAGCTGAATTTGTATATATATTTCACACATTTTTTTGCGGAGGTTTAGCTACTCTTTAAAGTCAAACTGAATTTATTTTGCAGCTTAAATCGGTGCGTCAAAGTTGTGCAAAATGTTACAGATTCTTTTCAGTAGTCACATCTTGAGTTTATAAAAAAAAAAAACTTCTCCTGGCAGAATGCTGCCAAGGAAGCTTGCATTCTGATCTAGAGCAAAGTCCATGTCTTCCTGCTGATTAGAAAGACCACTGCCTCCACACAGAGCAAGGGTCCTTCTTGACAGCATGCCAGCAGGCGACAGGCCCCTCAACTCAGGCTGTGTCTGCTTTCTAAAATACAAGATATATGCTGTTTTTATTGTGTTCTTCTGTAACCATCCACACACGGAAGACTTTCAGTTCTCATACAAATGAGTGGCTCCTCTCGCTCTTTACGCCACATCCAATAGGTCTGAACTAAGGAAAAGTCATGCTGTGCAAGCTTTGAATGCTTTGTGTGTCAGCTGTCAGCCACCATGAAGCATTGGAGGGGGTGCACAAAGACCCATACATCCTTGTTTAGCAGAAAGCACTATTATGTAACTTCAAGTCAAGACATATATATATATATATATATATATATATATATATTATTTTTTTTTTTTTTTTTTTTTTGTTAATCTTGGATATATTAGGAGAGGGTTAAAACCCTATTAATGTCTATTTTTTTTTTTTTTTTATTGCTTGTACTGGGACAAATAACTCATCGTGCACAAATTATACTCTGAATTACTAGATAGAACATGATACTCCAAATTACTAGAAAGAAAATTATACTCCAAATGACTTGATAGAAATCTGAATGTGTTTTATCCCATACATTAAAACAAATTTTTTTTTCCAACTCTATATTTATCAATATACCAAAGTACAGAGGGTATACATAAAAAGAAGAAAATAGAAAGTGACACAGAATCGTACAAATGATCTCTGAAAGCAATGAGAATTAAGACAATTTTAAATCGCATTTAATATGTAAGCAGGGCCCTGTTTTTAATAATTTATATTTATTTTACGAGGATTAATAATTCTCAAGAGTGTTTGGTTACTGCAAATGACCTGCTCTGCCATTTTTATATGAAAGGAAATGTTCGTTCTTTGCAGTTTATTGCTATATAATGCTTTTCCATGCGATCAAAGAACCACTTGCATATCATAATGAGTCTATCTATTGCACAGCATGATATCATGGTACATTGTGCCATGATACAATGGTATCATAAAGTCAGAAAGCCGTCATTATAATTATCTTATAATAAATAAACCATCTGAATGGAACAGGTCCGTATTGTTCAAAGCAATTAATTAGATTCCACTAAAAAAAATAAAAGGGAGAATCTGTTTGGTTGATATGACCCGATTCCTCTTGATACATGAAGATCATGGTATAGAAAATGCCCCTTTCGTTGTGGTTTTATCTGATCGAAGAAGCTGAACGGTTACTGTTCTGGGTTGTGGAAGGGGTGGGAGGCTGGATTCATAAGGCTTTTTTTTTTTTTTTTGGCAGTATCCTGTGACTTCTAGATTCCATGCTCTGCTTCCAAACACAACAAAGAGGAACACTGAGCTTCAGGACATGTGAAAATCATCTGTGCAAATATTTTATGGCTGGAAAGTCTTTCCATGATTAGTTTAAGCTGTCCAAAATACAGAGCTTAACAACAGATAACGACCCCTATTGATGTTTATGCCTGCTGTTCATTTAGTGTGCACTATTTGTGGGCGAGAGGTCACTTTGTGAAAATAGAAAACAACTGCTGACTTGGGTTTTAAAAGTTCCATCATGGTTATCCTTGGTTTATTGTTTTAGCATTTTTAGATTGTAAGCTCTAATGAGCAGGGCCCTCTGATTCCTCTTGTACCAAATTGTAATGTAACTGTAATGTCTGCATTCATTTTGTTAAGCACTGCGCAAACTGTTGGCGCTATATAAATCTTGTATAATAATAATAATAATAATAAAAATAATGTCACTGATAAGGAGCAAGCATGCAGACAGTGAAATCTGATGAGAGTGAAATGCTTGCCTGTTTTAGGTTAGTAGAAAAGCCACTGAGAGATTGCATTGTGCAGCACCTCCTAGGGAAGTTACCATCACGTGACCGCTGACTTCTGACTCAAGCTGAAGAACTTGATTCAGACAAAGTAAAACTAAATAAGGGGCAAATCGAAATCTTTCATAGTAAGCTTGTACTAGAGTATTGTACCGTGTTAGCCATTGATTTAATGCAATACATTTGGCTTTCGCTTGATAACCTTTATTATCTTAAAGCGGAGTTCTGCCTAAAAAAAAAATAATGAAAAGTCAGCAGCTACAAATACTGCAGCTGCTGAATTTTAAAATAAGGACACTTACTAGTCCAGGGCGACCGCGATGTCCTCACCCAAAGCCGACCTTTCCCCTCGGCTCCAGGTGCAGGCGCCGGCATTGCTAGTAAGGGAATCAGGAAGTGATTCACAGCTGGACGTGACGTAGATCGTCAGGGATACTGCAGCGATCTTTCATATTAGACAGGTATCTGCTCCCCCCCGAAAGGGGCCAAATGTAATACTGGAGGGGGGGAGGAATCCGGACAGCGGAAGTTAAGTTTTTGGGTGGAATTCTGCTTTAAAGAAGAAGTAAACTTCCTCTGCTGACATGTACCTATAGGTAAGCCTATATTAAGGCTTACCTATAGGTAGTGAAAATATCTCCTAAACCTGTACAGTTTAGGAGATATTTACATTGCAGCCAGCGACCTCCCTGGCGCATGCGCTCTAAAAGGAACAACTCACGGGTGGCGTTCCTTCTGAGCCCGTGCTGTGAACGGCGGCTCCTGCACGAGTTATGTCATCGCGGCTCCAGCCAATCACAGCACCACAGCCCGCAAACCCTGAAGAAACTCCAGGGAAAAATGTCAGCAGTGTGCAGGGGCCTCTGCAACAGCTTCATTCTAAGGTAAGTATTTCATAATGAGCTAGTATGCAATGCATACTAGCAAATTATGCCTTTGTCTTGCAGGGTTTTTTATTTTGTTTTTGTGTTTTTTGTTTTATTTTTTTTTTATAACCTCTTTAAAGAGGAACTGCAGTCTGCTCACATAATTTGTAAAATAAAAGCATCTTTGCCATTCTGAAACTTCCCTCCAACCACTTTGCATATTTTATATATATATATATATATATATTGTGATTCTGTACTTGCCAAATATGCTGCAGAAATCTCCCTCCACTAAGTCTGGCTGCAGCCATTTTAACTGTGGGCAGCCGAAGCTGCTGCCTTTTCACTTCCTGGATTTACACAGACACACAATGCAGCTGTCATTGGCCCTCTTATGACTCATCCCCCCTCCCTTCCTGGCAAACTCTCACAAGAGTGAGAGAGAGTTGTGCATGATGTCATAAGCCTCAGGTTTTTTACCAGACAATAAAGAGGAAGTGGGCTATATAAGGTATTACTGGCAGAAAGAAAATGTTTTGCTATCCAAAGTTAAAACAACAAGGACAGAAGATTTAATAGATGTACAATTGAAAAAATGACTGAAGGTCCGCTTTAAGTTATTAAAGAAGCAAGCTTTTAGGATAACTTTAATCTCTATGCATTTCAGCCTGAAGAAGGGATTTAAGCTATCCCAAAAGCTTGCATCTTTAATAACTTTAAAGCGGTATTAAACCCAAAACTAAAAATGTAATATATTGCAGTTTACCAACCCTTAGATGTGGGTCCTGCATTAGTTTTCTTTTTTAGGCTTCTCTCCCTCTGTTTTCACCTGGTGATCTGGCCAGTAACACACCTTCTGTATTAGAGTGCCTACACTCTGGATGTATGAGCACAGAAGGCACCTTTTGGATAGCATCATTGTTAGTGGGGGTGGTGGGGGAAGAGTGTTAGATGTACTAGCAGATTTGGATATACTAACAATTAAAGCCAAACTCAAGGTCGCACTGCAGTTACACAAGCCTTTACAGCAACATTTTTTTTTTTTTCCTTTTGGGATAAAGATTTTACATGAATAAATCAAAGTTAATCATTGTAAGCACCTCTACCAGTGGTAAATGGTTTGTTTCATTGCTCTAAGCTGATACATTTTGCAGGAGAGCTTGTTTTGTTGAAAAACAACAGACTTACTAGCCAGATCACCAGAAGAAAATATAAAAAAGTAAGGCTTAAAAAAAAAAAAAAATCCGGCCATCACATCTAAGAATTGGTAAGCTGCAATATAATGTTTGCTTTAGGGTTTAATACTGCTTTAAGTCATCCAATAGAGTGTCTACAAGAGCTTTACCAAAAGTAATGCAAAAGAGGACATACTTTTTTTTTTTTTTTTTTTTTTTTTTTTTTAGGAGGTAAAAAATGGATTCCAAGCAGAAGCAATGTGCCGCCATTGAAATCTTGATGAAGGAGGGGTGCAGACTGTCCGCCATCCACAGAATATTTATGGAGAGGACACCATTGACAAGAGTCACCAATGACCAGACATTGCTCTTGTCAATGGTGTCTTCTCCATAAATATTCTGTAGCTTTCTGTGGATGGCGGACAGCCTCCTCCACTCCTTCATCAAGAACTCAATGATGGCATGTTGCTTCTGCTTGGAATCCATTATTTATCTGCAATGAAAACAAGAGATTCTGTAGAGGAAGAGTTACTCTACCAACATGTGAAATCTGAATGACCCATGTAATTAATAAAAAAGCTATGCCCACGTTTGCATTACTGTTGGGAGCAGTCCTCTTAATTCACTGCATTCACAAGCTTGTCAAATTATAAGCACAACTAAAGGCTCCTGTATGACAGTGTTAACAAATACCAAATTCAGTTACTATGCGATGCACCAGACTCGTTGCATAAACAGAAAACTTTCTTTACCTTCCCTGAATCGGCAAAATCCACTGTCTCAGATGATCTCCTTCCCAGGCACTGCAGCTCAAAGTGAGAGTTTTCAGTAACAGTGAGAGTGCTGCCAATCCAGAAAGCAGTGGCTAGGACTAGGTGTGAGCAGATGCTGATTGACAAGTTCCAGGCTTGTGAAATGGCCATGACAATGCTGAGAGCCACGCTCCCCCAACAGTTTTTCATCCCACTGTAGTAAAAGGAGGCACAGACTACATGAGTATGTGAACTCTGCTGTGAGATTAGCAGTGCAGCATCGTTGCCACTCCTTCACAGGATGCTGCATTAGGTGACTGTACTGGCAGGATCAACTGGTATGTGTGGGATGTTGCAGGGGTACTAAGGAAAACTGTGTGCAGTGACCTTTATAACTGGGTGACGCCGCACATAATTTAATAGGAAAACATAGTTTTACTTTAAGAAAGAATACTTTGAATTTTATACAATCATAGCTGTTTTCAAACAAACCCAGAATGGAAGGAGATAACATTTTTGTATGCCGACTGTCAGAGAGGATGAAGAGGCAATGACATATTGTACATATAGCGTTATTGACCAAAAGGTATATACATGGAAAGCATAGCTGGATGGTTTCTGATTGTTAAATGTGTTCTCTTCCAGAAAAGCAGCTAAACCCACCATCATCCCTGATATCCAGGTGACAGAAGCTGAAGATACCTTTTCTCCTGGTAAGTGAGCAGCGTGTTTGTTGTGTATTTTTGCTCTTAAAACAAGCCAAATAAGTAGCCTAAATATCCCACAGCAAGGATTTCCCACTATATACAGTACTGTAGTTGTATTTTTGGTCTTTATAGGATCTGATAGGTCACATGCAAGCATTTCCTTTATCTTCAAAATCTGTGCTATTATAATGGGACACTTTATCAAGCAAACTTGCTTAACCATTTGTCCTACCCATTTACATTTTTGATGGACATTTTATTTCTGCAGTGCCTTATATATGACATTGCAAAAAAAAAAAACCCACAGGTGGCCAGTTTGGGCATTCGTTTCTTTAATCTGAGCTGTCATCTGACAGCTCCCATCACAGGCAGTGTACAGAGCCGATCTGAATGGCTCTGTAGCTTGTCGCAATCACAAATGTAAACTGTTCCTCCTTCCTCTATATTACTAATTAATGAAGGATCATTCATTAGTTCCAGTTCCCAGTTAGCAATAGATTTAGGGTAGGAAATGGGAGGTTTTTTGCAATGAAATTAGGAAATGCATCACTTGTGGGACCGCACATGTTACCTACCTCTTAACATGCCCATGTGGGTTACAATATGTGGGCAGAACCACCAGAAAATTATGAGACCGGATTAGGAAGGGTTACAAACACCACAGTTTGTCTAACCACTTTAGACTCCATCATGGGAGAGATCCGAGTGAATTGACATTCTGTGACATAGACAAAGTCAAGGGTAATTGGAGAGGAGGAAACCTCAAGAGGGCCATCTCTCAGAACGAGACCCAGTGGATCCATCGTCTAAGAACGATGTGTCCATTGGGGTTAAATATTGAATTAGACCTTAATTGTTTTCTATCTAATTGGTAATAACTCTCATGTAGATACATTTTTCTCCACATTTCTATTTTTATTTATTTTTTTATTTTCCTATTTATTTATTTTTTTCCCCCAAAAATGTATTTTATTGAAAAATAGAAAATCTTTACAGAAATCTTAATCATTGGTCAAACAGTTAAGAGATGCATAGTAACGAAATGTCCCAACAAATATTGATAATCACTTCAACTCAGGCTTATATGTTTAGGAAGGGGTTAAGGACCCAACCTAAACATTTAATAGAGCCATAATTGGCCGATATCAGAAACTCTGAGGAAAGTCTATCATATGTTCAGTTGAGGTACTGATGTGCAGGTCTTGTAACATGAGAAAGGAATATGACAGATGTAGGATGTAGTTTGTATATAGCTCTAGATGGATGTGGACATGGTTAGTGGGTGGTTAGAGTAGCTGCATGTGTGTCTTAAGTTTGATCTTTGGGTTGGGTGTTCAATAACTGTGTGAAGTGGGAAGATTGTGTGCTACATGGGTGTCTAGATGGGGAGCATAGGGAATGGGGGAGGGGAGAGGGGGAGGTGGGGAGGACTGGGGGAAAAGGTAGGGGTGGGGTGGTGGGAGAGGGGGGAGAGGGTAGAATGGGATGTCTCTGACTTCCCCTGGCTAATGTTGTTCGACGATGGTATTTTTGAGAGAGCGTTGGATAATTTTGGGGGGTAACTCCTGGGTAAAGGAAGAGTTATTGGTTAGAGGGCTAGATTATATGGGGATTAGGTAACAAGAGAATTAAATGAGGCCTGTCACGGATAGGGATCTCCTTTAGCGTGGTGATGTATTCAGGTGTCGTTTGGTAGTGTATCCAACAGGCCCACTTTTGACTGAATTTTGTCGGAGTGTCTCAAGAGATATGAATGAGTTTTTCCATTTCAGCTACTTTGTGTATTCTAGCCAACCATTCTTTGAGAGTGGGTGTTTGCGTTGAGTTCCAATGTATGGGGATACATTGTTTTGCTGCATTAATCATATGCATCATTTCTGATTTATAGCAAAGTGGTATGTGGTAAAGATGAAAGGTGTAGAAGGAATTGAGCTGGGGTGAAGTCTAGGTTGTATAAGTTAACTTGAGTGGTTATGCGACAGACCTCTGACCAGAAAGCTTACAAGGGGGTGCAGGACCACCAGATTTTTGTACCCATTTTCCTGGGTGGTAACGTTGGTTGACCCTTTGTGTATGTTTAGAAATATTATTTCTCATCTCTCATCCGTGATTTGGATGGATAGATCAGACTCCCATTTTTTTTGCAAGATTAGTTATCATTTGCTTTGAGATCAGCGAAGATAAGGTTGTGAATGTAGGAGATACGATGGGATTGAGGTGACATTTTGGTGCACGGTATTTCAAAAGGGGTGAGTTGTCTTGAGCACTGTCTTATCTTTGTCTAAAATTTTGAGGTAGCGGGCAATCATTAGATATGCCCATGGGGGGATAGGTGTCTTCTCTAGGCGGGCGGCAATTTGAGCTGCAGAGAGTAGTTTACCCTGGTGGTAAAATTGGTGGGCTCTGATCTGGCCAGTTGTCAGAAAGGTATTGGTGCTGCATTCCTGGCGGGAAGTCAGGGTTTAGTTTTATTGGAGTCAGTGGACCAGGAGTGGAGGAGATGGAAGTGTACTTGCACGTCTGGTGAAAACAAAGTATGGTGGGCCCTATTGTCGGATGTAGGCGAATTTCTGGTGGGATTTGGCTGGGGGAAATCCAAGGGAGTGAACTCAGGGGTAATTTCGTGAAGGAGGTTTCTAAAGAGACCCAGTCTTTATGTTGGCCGTGGACATTCCGGTCCACTATCCTGGTGAGGTGGGTGGCGGTGTGGTAGTTTAGAAGGCCTATGCCTATGCCATATCTGTCTGTATGTTTTGAGGAAGGAAAGAGGAATCTGTATAGGAATCGTCTGCAGTAAGTATAAGAGTCTTGGCAGGGCGTTCATCTTCAAGATGGCCGCCCTACTGAACCAGGAGAATATCGGTTTGTTCCAGGTTTTAAAGTCAGATGTTAGATTATTTAAAAGGGGAAGGTGATTCTTTGTATATAGGTGTGAGAGTTTGGAGGGGATTTGAATGCCTAGGTATGTGATCAAATCATGTTTCCATTGAAAAGGAAAATTTTCCTTGCACCGGACTACTTGGTGTTGGGGTTTCCTATTTATTTTTATTTGTATTTTTTATTTTTTCATTATTTTAATTTTTTACACATTTCACATATAACTTCGTACTGCGCTGACTTAATTAAAGTATAACTGCATTTTTAATAAAGGTACTATATATTCATTTAATGTTTTAATATTTTTAAATACATTTTTGACTATGATGTTAATAATGTACTGTTTCACATGGATTGACGTCCTTTGGATTGATTACTATTTACTCATGGGAACCAGCCTAATGTTGTGAGGTATTGACATCCAACCATTATAATGGCCGCCAGTCTCCCTTATGGGAATCAACCATACAGTGGAGGAGACATTTTTGTCCATCCGTTAAAATGGCCGCCATGGTTCTTTCTATTGGCTGAATAAGGGGGAGGTGACCATCTTCTTGCATTTAAGGTCGGCTCTTCTAACCGGAAATTAGGTCCTTGATGAAGCCCTGTGGAGCAATTTCAGGTTTTGTGTCCAAACGACATCACTTACGGTTGTCGGTGGAACGCACACCAGAAACTGCGCTTCCTATTGCAATTTCTTGCCAATACATGCTTGATTTTAACCTATATTCTGTAAGTACCCATTTAAGTTTGCGCAATAAAGATCTTGCCAAACAGTACTTCACTATCAGTCCCCTTCTTTTATCTCATTTTGGGTTATATTTATCTACACATGACGGTCATGATTACAGATCTTCTTTGCATCCTGATGTGAGTTTGCCATCCCTGGCCAACAATCTAAGCCTGAACAACCCCTAGATTGAAAAGCTAGGGGTCCATTCCATCCTGTGAGTGGGGACACGGGAGGGGTAGTGGAGCACCTTTGCACTTTATTGATTGGAGCACATTATTCACCAATATATGGACATTTACTAATCTTTATTTATCAATTTGTTCAATTTCACATATCTATCTATCTATCTATCTATCTATCTATCTATCTATCTATCTATCTATCTATCTATCTATCTATCTTCTTACATACATAAACATACACAGTTGTGCTCATAAGTTTACATACCCTGGCAGAATTTATGATTTCTTAATTTCCAATAATTTTTCCATTTTTCAGAGAATATGAATGATAACACAAACTTTTCTTTCACTCGTGGTCGGTGTTTGGCTGAAGCCATTTATTATCCATCAACTGTGTTTACTCATTAAATCATAATCACAACAGAAACTACCCAAATGACCCTGATCAAAAGTTTACATATCCCAGTTCTTAATATCGTGTAATGCCCCCTTTTAACATCAGTGACCAGCTTGAAATCTTTTGTGGATGAGGCTCCTTATCTTCTCAGATGGTAAAGCTGCCCTATTGGCAAAAAGCCTCCAGTTCCTGTAAATTCTTAGGCTGTCTTGCATGAACTGCATGATTGAGATCTCCACAGAGTGGCTCAATGATATTGAGGTCAGGAGACTGAGATGGCCACTCCAGAACCCTAACTTTATGCTGCTGTAGCCAATGACAGGTCAACTCGGCCTTGTGTTTTGGATCATTGTCATGTTGCAATGTCCAAGTACGTCCCATGCGCAGCTTCCTGGCTGATGAATACAAATGTTCCTCCAGTATTTTTTGATAACACACTACATTCATCTTGCCATCAATTTTTACCAAATTTCCTGTGCCTTTTTAGCTCACACATCCCCAAAACATCAGCGATCCACCTCCATGTTTCACAGTAGGAATGGTGTACCTTTTAATCATAGGCCTTGTTGACTCCTCTCCAAATGAAGTGTTTATAGTTGTGGCCAAAAAGCTAAATTTTGGTCTCATCACTCCAAATGACTTTGTGCCAGAAGGTTTGAGGCTTATCTCTGTGCTGTTTGGCGTATTGTAAGCGGGATACTTTGTGGCATTTGCGTAGTAATGGCTTTCTTCTGGCGACTTGACCATGCAGCTCATCTTTCTTCAAGTGCCTCCTTATTGTGCATCTTGAAACAGCCACACCACATATTTGCAGAGAGTCCTGTGTTTCACCTGAAGCTATTTGTGGGTTTTTCTTTACATCCCAAACAATTTTCCTGGCAGTTGTGGCTGAAATTTTAGTTGATCTACCTGACCATGGTTTGGTTTCAACAGAACCCCTCACACACACACACACACACACACACACACACACACACACACACACACTACAAGCAAACCGCAAACTCCTTGCCGACCAGCGCACAACGATATACATCGGCACAATGGCATGGCTGGGCAAATAGGAGTACAGGTACATCAGCTTTAAATCACAGCATAGTGGGCGCGCCGCCGCATACTCTGTGAGCATGCCTGCGGGTCCCGCGGGCTCTATGTCCGCCGGGAGCCAGGGATCGTGTCACGGAGCGGCAGAATGGGGAGATGCTTATGTGGGAGATCCCTGTGACTCAGAATCCAGAAATGTCAGTGCAGCACTGGATGAAAGATGCAAGGGTCTGTCAGGAGTCCAAAAACTCATTGACCTTTTATACAAACACACTAATTACAAACAAACAGATCACAGGTGAGGATGGTTACCTTTTTTAATAGCCATTCAAATCCCTTTGTGTCAACTTGTGTGCATGTTATCAGACCAAAATTGCCAGGGTATGTAAACTTTTGATCAGGGTCATTTGGGTAGTTTCTGTTGTGATTATGATTTTAAAAAGAGTAAACACAGTTGATTGATAATAAATGGCTTCAGCCAAACACTAACCATGAGTGAAAGAAAAGTTTGCGTTATCATTTATATTCTCTGTAAAATGAACAAGAAATCATAAATTCTGCCAGGATATGTAAACTTATGAGCGCAACTGTGAGTGTGTGTATGTATGTATGTGTATATACGTGTGTGTGTGTGTGTGTGTGTATGTATGTATGTGTGTGTGTGTGTGTGTGTGTGTGTGTGTGTGTGTGTATATATATATATATATATATATATATATATATATATATATATATATATATATATATATATATATATATATATATATATATATAATATTATATATTTAAATTATAGAATTTAATCTGTGTTCTCTAGAATATAATAAATTCTAGAGAACACAGCTCAGCTGCAGTCTTGCATTAACCAGCAGGTGGTGCTGCAGGTGAATCTTGAAGTCACCGCTCCTGGCAGCAGGAAAGCTGGGTAGCTGTGTAGTTAGGTAGAATCCATGTTCTGTTTGAGATATCTAGATTATCTCTGTGCCTTTCAGTTTTACTGGGAATGTACTGTATGTAAGACCCCATTATAAGGCACAACATGTGTAGCATGTGATTTGCTATAATCGCATGTACAGCTACGAGAGACTCTGTAACAAAAGGTCACTTGTATGCTGTATCTGGAGATACAAATATGACTGTACTTTTACCTCATACCGTATTTACAGAAGAGCCCTCAAAATTCGAACTTTTAATCCCAGAATTGGGTTTTTTAATAATTTTTAGGCTGGAAATAAAAAGATCCCTCAAATTAGAAAATTATGTGAGAAGTTGGACATCAAATCTATATGATCTAAAACCTCAGAATAAAAAGTACTATATTGCAGCTTTGTCCTTTTAGCCCCCATTCACACATAGGGCTTTGAAATCATGCAACTTCATTTGCAGCTTTATGCACAGATGTCTATTCAAGTCACACCTGAAATCGCTAAAAGTAGCGCATGTACTACTTTTCTTTTTCTACTTTTTCAAATTGATGTGGTACCACAAAGTCGGCAGCGCATCGGTTAGAACAGTGAGATTGCCGGCAATAGGATGCGACTTTTCGTGCAATTTTACCTGTCAAATCGCTCCAATGTGAACTGGGCCTTAGAGGTGTGATCTGCATTGGCTTTCTTTTTTCAGACTAAATACATTTTCTGCAAGTACAAAAAACACATGTTGATTTTACCAGGAAATTGAATGTCCTTGTAACTTCCTTTGGACTGAACTCCTATCTTATACAATGTTATCAGCTTTGCCAGCTGTTCTCTGTTAACTAGAGAACACCAACTCATCTATGTTATGGAGATGTGGAGAGGTTGAGGTGTTTGTTGTCCAAATCAGGAGAGTTGCCTAGGGTGACAACATTGCTCCTCTATGAATAGGGTGCAGTATGTGAATGGTGTCACTTTTGGTCAGGAAGTGTTACAGGCAGGTGAAAATAAAGGGAAAAAACAAAATGGAAAACTAATGCAGCTACCACATCCAAGCTGCAATCCTGAGCTGCAATATATTACATTTTGTTTTTTAACCTGTGAAGGTCAGGGTGACAGCCCCAAATCTGCATCTTTAACCCCTTGCTGACCAGCGCACGACATTGACTGGGCAAATGGGCGTAGAGGTACGTCCCCTTTAAATCGCCTCATAGTGGGTGCGTGCGTCCGCCACGTACTCCGTGAGTGTGCCCGGGGGTCCCGCAGATTCTATGTCCGCCGAGGGCACGCGATCATGTCATGGAACGGCAGAACGGGTAGATGCCTTTGTAAACCAAGCATTTCCCTTTTCTGCCTAGCAACGTGACCGAGATCTACTGCTCCCAGTGATTGGGAGCAGTGATCTCTGTCATGTTCTAGTGAGACAATCCCCCCCACAGTTAGAATCACTGCCTAGGACACGCTTAACCCCTTAATCACCCCCCCCCCCAGTGTTTAACCCCTTTCCCTGCCAGTGTCATTTACACAGTAACCGGTGCATTTTTATAGCACTGATCGCTGTATAAATGACAATGGTCCGAAAATAGTGTCAAAAGTGTCCGATGTGTCCACCATAATGTCACAGTCACGATAAAATTCGCAGATTGCCACCATTACTAATAAAAAAAATTAATAACAAAAATGCCATAAATCTATCCCCTATTTTGTAGACGCACAAACCAATCAATATACGCTTATTGTGATTTTTTTTTTTTTTTTCAAAAATATGTAGAATACATATTGGCCTAAACTGAGGAAGAATTTTTTTTTATATATATATATATTTTTTTTGGGGGGGATATTTATTATAGCAAAAAGTAGAAAATATTGCTTTTTTTTCAATATTGTCGCTCTTTTTTTGTTTATAGCGCAAAAAATAAAAACCACAGAGGTGATCAAATACCACCAAAAGAAAGCTCAATTTGTGGGGAAAAAAAGGACGAATTTTGTTTTGGTGTAACGTCGCACGACCGCGCAATTGTCAGTTAAAGCGACGCAGTGCAGAATCGCAAAAAGTGCTCTGGTCAGGAGGGGGTAAATCCTTCCGGTGCTGAAGTGGTTAACAGTAACTCTAAAACTTCATATATGCCAAGCTGTGTGGGAGCTTGTTGTTACAAAATCAATCCCAGTTTCTGCCTTTTTTTTTTTTTTTTCCTGTTTGTTCATTCAGAAAGGTGTCTGAGTCAGTGCACAATTTCAGAGGAAGAAAAAAAAAGTCCCAATAAACTAATCTATAATGTATGTGTTTATTTGAAGTTATTTTCAGCAAACAAGAGATCTGTTTTTAGTTCTCTCTGGCTCTCATTACTGAAAATAAGTTAAAGCGCAACTTCACTCAAAAAGGGAAGTTCCACTTGTCTGCCTCCTCCCCTCCTCCTCCACTTGAAGTATTGGCAGTTTTTTTTTTTTTGTTTTTTTTTTTTGTTTTTTTTTGGGAGGGAGGGCTGAATACCTGGGTTTGACAGGTAACTCGCTCCCACTGCCATGGCGATCCGAGTGGACTATCCGCCCCCCCCCCTCCTTCCCTCGCAGCCTTGTGGGACCTCATGACAGGTCCAAGAAAGCTGCAGGCCATTCACAAATCGCAGCGCAGCTTACTTATTTGTAGCTGCTCATTTTATTTTATTTTTTTTGTTTTGTTTTCAGGGTGAAGAACCGCTTTAAGTAAAAAAAAAAAATATGATTTTTATTGCGTAGAAAAGGTAAAGAGTCCAGTTTTGTGGCACTTTCAAATCGCGCTGCCAATTCATTGCAATGGGAAGGTATTTACAGCACTCCCAAACCGCCCCAAGATGCTGCTTGCAGGACTTTTCAAAAATGTCCCGCAAGGGCACCGCTCAGTGTGAAAAGATACACTGCAATGAATGGGAGACAGTTTTTAGGCGCTTTCCAGGTGCTTTTCAGAGGTTATTTCTAGCGCTAAAATGCCTGAAAACCGCCTCAGTGTTAAAGTAGCCTTAGTGAAATGAGCCTACAGTTTAGTGACCCGACCCTATTATGTGTTACAAGATGTTACTATGGAACAGACTGTAATTATTTATCTACTCTTATCTTGTCTGATGGTCTCTTATGAATTGATCGGGTTGTTCTAACGTCTGAGCCCTGGTTCACATTGATGCGATTTGACATTTCAAATCGCATGCCAAATTGGCAGCAATTGCCGGCAATGGCAGCATCCGAATCGGTGCTTTACTACTTTTGGCGATTTCCATTGACATCTGTGCAGAAATCCACACAGATGTCTCTGAAATCGCCCCCGAAATCGAGACTGACATGCAGGAATGAAATTGTGTGATTTCAGCTGAACTCGCACAATTTCATTCCCTCAGTCAGTGTGAATCATCATCTGCTGATTATCACAGAACACTCCCTGATTATTTTCCAGTGACACTAAGGGTGTGTATTTTATAAAACCATTGCAGAACTATTCCTCCTGTGAAACTGTATGTATATTTTTCTTCAGGTTGAATGTTATTAATTCATACAGAATAGCCTGAACCAGGAAATTGTTGCATTATGGCCAGTAAATGAAGCAGATGATCATAGGGAATAAATACTTATTTACTATTATAAGCTCCATCTAGTGGCCTTAATGCGTATTTTCCTGATTCATTCTATTTGTCGCGTACCTAGTAGAGGCAGAACAGATGCAAGGGCTCTCCCCTTCTGTCCTGTCCGTTCAACGGAGATTGATGACCGGGTAGGACAGGACACAGACTGGCATGGGTGTCTGTAGTAACTCCTGCCCAGCAGTAGAAATGGATCTTGTGAAGCTGAAGAACAGGAACTTGTGCTGGATGTCATCACAGGGCTTGCAGAAGCAAGATGCTGGAACGTGGTCAGACAGGCAGCAGAGGTACAGATTTGTTAGAAGAGAGTGTAAACTCGAGCCAGTCCGAGGTAAGTATCACACAGGCAGAAGATGAGCAAGGTGGAGAGTGAGTAAGCAAGCCAGAGGTTCGGTACCGGAGGGATCAAGATCAGGTGTAGTCGGAAGGCAAAACCAGGTATGTCGCTGGGCAAGCAGGGTCTGCTCACTGGACACAGGATTTGATACCCCCCCAGAATGCTCTTGAGTCTTGCAGTCCTTTTGTAGCACCCTGATGGTTAGGCTAGTAAATTTACCTGCCATGTATACTTGCCTTGACCAGTTGATAGGAGAGCAATTGATTCCACCCTAATTGTGGAATTGCTGCACTTCTCACTTCTGTCACTAAATGGCTGGGTATCTGGTGACATTAGATAAGACCAGGGAATTGCAAGGACAGATTAGGAATAGATAGGGTTTCTCAGCCAATGGGAAGGGATCTTCTTGGGTCCTTGGCCTGCTGGGAGAGTCTATTTATTTGGGTGAGGTCAGATGATCGGGGTTCTGTGCCACCTGGACAGCTGTCTGGGTGGACGTGTGTTATATTGCCCCGGGATGCTAGTGCCAAAGCCTGAGGCCTATCCCAGGGACATCTGACTGCTAGGCTGTCTGAGGGCCTATCCAGAAGCAAGAGAGCAGCGTAGGGTTGGGATTGCGGCTTGCAGTCCAACCAGAAGTGACGGTTCTGCTGGCCGGAGAACCTGTCATGGGGGGAGGTAGAGGGGAATCACCACTAAGGGACCAATCACCTTATTACCAGGGACCATTGTGAGTAGCTGAAGCAAGTACTAGAGCAGTATTCTCACCAACCGGGGGACGGTGAAGAATTGGGAAACTTCAGCAGGTGTCAAGCCAGGGACTCAGCCAGCGGAGGTGAAGCTTGAGGAGTATCTGCGAGTGCCAAGCTAGGGTCCTGCTTGAGGAAGATACTCAGTGAGAAGGTTGGAAGAGCTCAGGAGATCCAGTGGCAGTGGATCAGCAAGTCTAGTGAGAGAGTCTGGTAGCTCAGTGGAGTGAAGATCTACAAGAAGTGATTGTAGAGGAAGTAAAGGAGTTCGTTACAACTTGTGTTAGAAACTGTTATAAGACTGTTGCCATAGGAGACAGCACTCCTACACATGCAGATGGGGTATCTGGCTGGGTGCTTTTCTCTGCATGGCTGTCTACCTATAGAAGTCGGAGTCTAATTACCATTGCAACCACTTAAGGGTGTCCTGACCCTAAACCCTCTCTCCCACAGTTCTGTTCAAGAGAAAAAAAAATTTCTTTGCATTCAAGAAGTGTCTGGTGCCCATGAATCTACCTTGCATTACACCCACTATGCCTTGTAACCCCCCTCTACACAGAAGGATGTCAGCTGTCTCTAACTCTGGAAGTTCTCCTTAGACCAAAGGGGATCCAAGACCTTGCTACACTTTAAATAGATACTGGGCCCCAAAATCAATTAAAATGTGCATGAGTATGCGCACGTGTGGATGCCATTACAGTCCTGATTATGTGCACAGTTTTGTGGACAGCTTTTCATGCATGTGCAGTTCTTTGAGCAAGGGCACAGACTCAGTCTTCCTGTCACTTTTTTTATGAATACAGAATATCTAATTCTGTAGTGAAAATAGCTTCAAAACATTTGATGTTGCTAGCGTTTGCCCCGAACGGATGTACATGTAGTTTCACAGGATGACGTGCTTTGTCAATTTTTTATAAATACATGCCTTCGTGTAACTCAATCCAGAATGGATTTTTGAATAGAGTAGGAAAGGGTCATAACCTACAGTATGTTTTAACTGCTGTCCTTCCTGCTGGGAAAGTTTCACTTTCTTCCAACACCAAGTGAGGAAGTGATGAGAAATCTGTCCAAGGATGGCCATATTCGGGTAAGAGTTCTTCCAGAAATAAACAATGGCACACAGGAGGCCTCAATTTCATGAGAAGAAAACAAATCGCCAGCAACTGTAACTTCTGTGCAGAAGTTCAATCTTGATAATGTGTGTTTGGTTTGGTTCCTGTCCCCAGACAAACACCTCGATGGTATGCATACCCACTAGAATTTTACAACTTGGTGTTGGTCACTGATGGTGGGTTCTCTTATACGGTTACTGCCAGTCTTGTGTTGCCTGAGAGCAGATGTTTTCTATAAATTATAATGATGACTCTGTCATGGCAAATACTGTGTTTCCCCGAAAATAAGCCCAGGTCTTATATATATTTTGGCAACCAAAAACACAGTAGAGCTTATTTTTGGGGTAGGGCTTGCCATTTAAAATGCTGTCTTCTCTCCCCCTCTCCTTTTCCTTGCCTGGCAGGAATCCCCAGTGTAAAGTGAAGTAAAAGTGGTTGTAAACTGCTAGAATCCTCTCTATTATAGTAGTATCTAATGAAAAAAGGTGTGTGTTTCTGTAATCTATTGTGTCAAATACCTTCTTATATCGCCGATCGGCGCTTCCATAGCCCGCCTGAGCTCTCTTCCATGATCAGAGCATTGCAGAGGGAGGGAGGCTAAGATCACCCGCTGACAGGCAGGAGAAGAGGAGATCAGCTGAGCGCCGCTCGGCACTTCCATAGCCCACCGTAATCCGAGCATTGCAGAGGGAGGGAGGGCCAAGATCCCTTGCTGACAAGCAGGCGAAGAGATCAGCTGAGCGCTGCTCGGCGCTGTACCGAAGGTATTTGACTGTAGATTAGATTACAGAAACACACACAGTTTACATTATATAATATTATAATAGAGAGGATTCTAGCAGTTTACAACCACTTTAATCTAGGGCTTATTTTTGGGGTAGGGCTTATATTGTAGCCCTCCCCGAATATCACAGCAGGTCTTATTTTCAGGTAGGCCTTATTTTTGGGGAAACAAGGGGGAAACCTTCCAGTACCCCTGGGTGTTCTTGCCACAAACACACTGAGTACGCACGGTCAACTGTCTTTAACATGACTGCTTGGGAGCTATGCAATGTGCTCCAACCTGTCTGCCCTCTGCTGGGAAATTAACCTTGAGTGGTTCATGCGTGCCCTAAATTAGGTTGAGATGCATCAAGCCATTGCACAAGTTGGCAGAGCCATGCTGACAAAGTTACAGACATTCAGTACATATGCCTATGTTAGTGTTTAGGACTCATGTTCCATATGTTATTATATTGGAGCATTGCATGTCACAAGGCAGGAGCACTGGAGAGATTACATGTTCCTTGGAAGCTCACCCAGATCTGTCGGGCTGTCCCCATGAATTATTCATGGTATCAGCTGGTCACAGCCTGGCCACCTTAATAATTCAGGCAATTATTCTGCCACAGGCTCTGCATTGTCTACTGGATGCTGTGTTTATGGCAAACCTGTATTCTGAATGGCAGCAGAGCTACACATACATGGAAGCTGATACCTAGGCAGCAGTGCCCTCCTCTGGTCTCTGCTTCTTATTACACCGTGGCAGAGTAAACCGCAGGATAAGAAGTTTACTTAAAAGTGGAAGACTTAGAGAGGCTTCCAGTACAGACCTCTTTTTTAAAAAGACTAGCCTGATTGTCCTCAGCTTCAATACTATGAAACAAGCATGCTAATCAGGAAAGTCAGAGTGTGGTCAGTACTCCTAATCTGCATACTTGTACTAGGTGATTGGCTTAGAACGTCACCAAAAACGAATATTTCAGTTGTTAGTAAATTAGTAAATATTCATGCCTTACCTATGGGCCTTTTTTTTTTTTTTTTTATCTGTCCATTTAGTTCCTGCTTGGATAGTTGCCCATCTACCTTTTTTACATTTTACACAATGAAAAATATCAGAAGAATTCAACATAGACAGTAGGACTCCAGTATAATAGCTTTTTCATGTGGGTGAACTTGGTAATCACCCCCAGTGCACCTAAAGGTTAAAATGGTTTAATAACTGGTCCTGTGAAAATATCATGATCTAAATTAATGAAGGTATGATAAATGTATTTTCAAATGTGGCTTAGTAGTCTTTGCAACAGCTTCCTGAAAACCACATGAATCAGATTAGAAGCAGGAGGGCCAACATTAGAAATCAGTGAGGCTCTGCCGTTGAACGGTCAGTCAAACAATGAGTGGAGAGAGAGTGGACTGATTTATCCTCAGTTGTTCTGTGTATTGAGCTGATAAACTGGAATTTGGCTTTAGCATGAAGGAGGGTTACAGCATTTTCTCAAGTCTCCTGAAAACTGTGAAGTGCTGGTATGAAACTTTCCTCTCTAGTTCTGGACTTGCTGCAGCTTCTCTTTTCTGTTGCTAGGTGGCATTATGTTGGTGACATTGGATAGACAAGGACTTAGCAAGGTCAGGTTATGAATGGATGGGGTGTCTCAGCCAATTGGCGGGGGTTTCTTTAACCCCTTGGTCTGCTGGGAGAGCCTATTTATTTGGGTGGAGTCAGGTGATCATGGTTCTGTGCCACCTGGACAGCTGTCTGGGTGGACGTGTATTATGCTGCCCCGGGCTTCTAGGCCGGAATCCTTAGACCTTTCCCGGGGACATCTGGCTGCTAGGCTGTCTGAGGGCCTATCCAGAACCAGGAGAAGCAGCACAGGGTTGGGACTGCAGGATTGGAGTCCAACCAAGAGTAGCGGTTCAGCCGGACGGGGAACCAGTTGTGGTCTGAGGTAGAGGGGAAGCTGTCGCCACTAAGGAACCATCCACCTTGTTACCAGAGACCACTGTGAGTAAGCTGGAGCCAGTACCAGAGCAGTCTTCTCACATCCAGGGACGGTGAAGACGTGGGAAAACTTCAGCAAGTGCCAAGTCAGGGACCCAGCGGGACAGCAGAGGTGATGCTTGAGGAGCATCAGTGAGTGCCAAGCCAGGGACCCAGCAGGGAAGTGGGGGTGAAGCTTGACAAAGATACCGAGTTATGGACGTGGAAGAGCTCTGGAGATTCAGTGGCTATTGAATCTGGAAGTCTAGTGAGAGACTGGGAGCTCAGTGAGTAAAAGTCTACAGTGAGAGACTGTAGTGTAACAGAAGAACTATTCTATATTGCCAATAGTTAAGTACAACTACTGTTAGTGACTGTTACAAGATTTGTTGCCATAGGAGACTGTGTTCCTATCTAATACAGAAGTGGTATCTGACCGGAGGCCTTCATCTGTATAGCGGTCTACCTATAGAAGTCTCGGAGTCTGCCAATTATCATTGCATCTATTTAAGGGTGTCCTGACCCTAACCTGCTCTCCCACAGTTCTGTGAAGAGACAATAAATCTCTCTTGCATTCAAAAAGTGTCTGGCGCCCATCACTCCATCTAGCATCACACCCACCATGCCTTGTAACCCACTCCACAAAGACTGATGTCAGCTATCCCTGATTCTGGAGGTCATAATTAGGCCTTTGGGTTCCGGAACCTTGCTACATGTAATACTGTTGGTGTCACTATTAGGGAGATTCACCCTCTCTATTTGTCCTGTTACTGTTTTCACCAAAAGTAAAAACACACATTTTGGGTTGTCTCCAAAATTGTAATAGAGGTAAAAGGTAGTCTCCCCAATGGTACTGATCGCAAAAAAACAAAACAAAAGAAAAAACATCACACATTTGTTATAACTCACTCTCTTGCTCCATTCAAAAAAAGTAATCTTTTTTTTTTTTTTTTTTTTTTTTTAAGAAAAGTGATGCGACTAAGGCCCCTTTCACACTTATACGACTTGTCCCACGATTTTGCACTGCAAAATCGTATGACAAGTCATTCTCCATGATTTTCAATGACTACCATTCATATTTGGCACGACTTTAAGTCGTGCCGACTTCAAAGTAGTCCCTGCACTACTTTGGTCCAACTGCCATGTGAGTTGATGTCCATAGACCTCAATGTTAAACCCTCAAGTAGCATACAAATGGTACCTGAATAATATAGACATGATTTCAGCACTACTTTGTAAGCACAAGCTGAGAATGATTAATGCCAAAGTTGTGGCAAAGTTGTACCAAATCGCAGCAAAATCGCGCGACTTTGAAGTCTTATAAGTGTGAAAGGGGCCTTAAGCTGTAGGGAATGTTAAGCCAAATTTCAGCTTTAAACAGTAGCTCCATAATTGCCCCATAGTACTTACTAACCCCCCTAGTGGTGAACAATTGACCAGTGTTGACCTTTTACCTGCACTTATGCATTGATCTTTTACCTGAACTTATTCAGCCACTTTTGAGGAAGAAAGGATTAGGGCACAGGGCACCCCAGAGGACACAAAAACTCTACTTGTTAAACAAAAAAAAAGAAATACTCCCAGCCTCCACAGGTAAAGAATCTTTAAACCAGCTTGGCATCCTGTGGGTTTAAGCTATTGGCTGTAGAGTATGTGAAGTGTCAATGAGCTCTTGGGTAAGAGCTAATCCCCACCAAATTTCCTTCATGGTGTTCCATGTTTAGGCACAGTTTCACACCCCCTTGGAAGACCACATCCACCAGGGTAGTGTGCACCTAGACCCCAATCTCTGGTCTAGTCTCCAGAGCACATGGTTGCCCTCTCTAGGCAGGAAGCCTAGGAGGATTAGATATCCAACATACACCCTCCCCATGGAGTGAGCAGGTGGGGAAGAGCTTCATAAGGTCACAATCAAATATTTATGTCCTCTCCCAACCTGCACCTTTGACAATAAACCTCATAGTGGTTGACTAGGGGAAACACATATTCATAAGCCAGCATTATTGTAGCCTTGGGATCTAATGCCAGGGACACCACAGCAGCAGGCAAAGGCAAACAATAACACTGGGCTTAGGGGCGACCAAATGAATGCAGAACACTCAGGCTCAACTTGAACTGATTACAGCCAAGAAACCCTAAATTTACTCATGCTTAGGGCAGGGTGAATACGCTAGAAAAGATCAATTGGGATGTGCACAGTGCAGTTACCTTTTAGCATAATGCTTCACAGAGAATTCACTGTGCAGTGTAGATGCACCAGTTAAGAGATGGTTTCTAAGTAGTTGGCTATTGATCTCTAAAAATCATAGGTGTTCTGTATTACCTTACTGAAGTAGCCCACATGTGCTTGATTTTCAGAAAGCGAAGAAGTGGAAAAACCCTCCCAGGAGGATACCCCACAGCTTATGCGCACACGCAGTGATGTTGGGGTACGAAGAAGGGGAAACTTGCGAACCCCAGGGGAGCAGAGACGAATCAAACGCCACCGGTTCTCTATTAATGGACACTTCTACAACCACAAGGTGTTGTGTGATTACTTTATGATCCATTGCATATACAGTATATTGAGCTTGTCTTTGATTATAGTGATTAACTTGCAGCACTGGGGTCATCGATATGAATACCAACCACTACACTACCTACATGGAGTTAGCATTTTCCCCCTGTGCTTGTGTAGGTTTTCTTCAGGTATTTTGGTTTCCTCTTGTACTCCAAAGGCCTGCTAGTAGGTTAACTGGCTCCTGTCTAAATTGGTCTGAGTATGTGTATGCTTGCAAGTAAGGCAGGGACCTTAGCATTTAAGCTCTTTTAGAGCAGGGGCTGATGTGAATGTGCAATATATATGTAAAGCCCTGCATAATTTGACGGCACTATATGAATAACTGCTTTAAATAATTAAATTAACTTTAGGATATTTCATTCTGTAGACATCTGTATTCACACCAGCATATGGCTCTGTCACCAATGTGAGGATAAACAGCACCATGTCCACGCCACAGGTCCTGAAACTGCTGCTCAACAAATTTAAGGTGAGAGCTGCCATCTGCCATTATCGCACAGCAAGAGTAATTATTCCATCCAGGGGAGTTTTTGACATGATTTCCTGACAATTTCCAGCCCTAGACACAATACAGCAACCACAGATGGCACATAAAGCAGTCTTTTACTGTATGTATATAATTACAGTCAGATTTTTTAAAGATTACATAATGCACACACCTATGTGCTGAGGAATACTGATTACGCAACATTAACGCAGTCTTTGCATCCCAATAAAAGCTGCTAAATGTTCTCATAGTAACCTCTTGAGTAATATAATGTATACTTTATATTGCCTTATTTTAATGGAGTTCAATAAAGGAACCACAAGCAGGACTGTGCTGTAAGGTACAAGGTGTCTGCCGCATCACTGCCAGTTAGTCACATAAGGAGCAACAAGAACATTGATTTTAAAATTTAAAAATCACACGTAATTTTGATTTTAGTTTTTTGTATAGAAGTATTCAGCCCATTGTGGTACACACGCTTTTTATACACCTTTTTACAGTGATGATTAAATATAAGCAAGCATTGTTGAAAACACATGAACAAATGCCCTTTTCCTTTTCCAATAGAGAGCTCTTATTCAGAAGTACAGGAAACCATAACAACCAATAGGAATTTACTCTGCTGGTATCAAACCAGAACAGAATGAACTCCCTGGGTTATTGCCCCAGCACCTGTTTTGCAAATACTTAGTCTAGAAAGTGAAGGAAGGCTGAAGCTAACAGGCCCTGAGGTTTTCACCTTCACAAACAAATCAGCAGTGATAGCTCCCATGTTTCTGTCCCGACAGGTTCCTTCTAAAAATTAAAGCTCTTTATTGCGTAAAGACTAAAATGCTAATTCTCCATTGCAATAACCCAGACCAACCAATCAGAATTCATCTTGTTCTGGTCGGACTTCATCTGATTGAATACTGGTTGGCTGATATGAGCCATTGCACAGGAAACCTATTCAGATCAGGAGTCTGAATTTTCTTAATCTCAAAGGCTTTCTTTAAAGTATTTCTATCATTATTCTGTTTTAATATTTTCATAAATTATATAGAGGTTGGTATAAATAGCTCAATCTCAGTGTTTGCGGACGATACAAAGCTAAGTAGGGTAATAACTTTACAGCAAGGTTTAATAACTTTACAGGAGAACCTCTGGGGGAATCCAGGATAGAAAAGGATCTGGGGGTCCTAGTAGATCAGACTCAGAAATGGCATGCAATGCCAAGCTGCAGCAAGCAAAGCTAGCAGAATATTAGCATTCATAAAAAGGGAATATACTCCAGAGATAAAACAATAATCCTGCCACTTTAGACAGTCCAGAGAAGGGCAACAATGTTAATAAGGGACTGGAGGACCTCAGTTACGAGGAACGACTACAGCCATGGCCAAAAATTTTGAGAATGACACAAATATTAACCTTCACAAAATCTTCTGCTTCAGTGGTGTGATATCTTTTTGTTAGATGTTACTATGGTATACTGAAGTATAATTACAAACATTTCATAAGTGTCATCATGATGGCAGCCCATTCTTGCATAATCAATGCTTGGAGTTTTCAGAATTTCGGGGGGGGGGGGGGGGGGGTGTTCAACCGCCTCTTGAGGATTGACTACAAGTTCTAAATGGGATTAAGGTCTGGGGAGTTTCCTGGCCATGGACCCAAAATTTTGATGCCTTGTACCCCAAGCCACTTAGTTATCACTTTTGTCTTATGGCAAGGTGCTTCATCATGCTGGAAAAGGCACTGTTCATCACCAAACTGTTCTTGGATGATTGGGAGAAGTTGCTCTCGGAGGATGTTTTTGTACCATTCTATATTCATGGCTATGTTCTTAGGCAAAATTGTGAGAAGCAACCCCCACAAAAAGAATGGTCTAAGGATCTTTTACTGTTGGCATGACACAGGACTGATGGTAGCGCTCACCTTTTCTCCAGGCAAGGTTTTTTTCCGGATGCCCCAAACAATCGGAAAGGGGATTCATCAGAGAAAATTACTTTACCCCAGTTTTCAGCAGCCCAATCCCTGTACCTTTTGGCAGAATATCAGTCCTGTCCCCCATGTTTTTCCTGGAGAGAAGTGACTTTTATTCTGCCATTTTTGACACCAGACTGTCCTCCAAAAGTCTTCTTCTCAGTGTCGTGCAGACGCACTCACACCTGTCTGCTGCCATTCCTGAGCAAGCTCTGCTCTGATGGTACCCCAATCCCACAGCTGAATCAACTGTAGGAGACGGTCCTGGCCCTTGCTGGACTTTTTTTGGGCGCCCTAAAGAATTTTTCACAAATGCAGCGGAAATGTTTTTTTATGGGATTAAGTTCAATTTAATGGCAAAGAGGGACTTTGCAATTAATTGTAATTCATCTGATTTACTTTTCATAACATTCTGGAGTAAATGCAAAATACCTTCATAAAAACTGAGGCAGCAGACTTTGTGAAAGTTAATATTTGTGTCATTCTCAATTTTTGTTGTTCTCTCCCAGGAGAAGAGATGTAATTAGAGGTGATATGATAGCAATATACAAATACCTCTATAGTGATTCCGGTATAGGGAATATTCAGTCTCAGGGAGTGTAAGAAGATATGGGGCGACTCAATGAAATTGGAGGAGAAGTGGTTTAACCTTTAAACTGTGTAGAGGGTTTTTCACCATCAGGGCGGTAAGGATGTGGAATTTGTTTCCACAATCTGTGGTGTCAGTGAGAAGTATTGATAGTTTTTTTTTTTTTTTTAAACTCTTGGACGGGTATCTTAGTGAATACAGTATACAGGGATACAGGAAATTATTATGAACACGCACACCTACCAACTGGATGGACTGGTGTCTTTATTCAACCTTACCAACCGCTGTAGGCATGTCCAGGAACTTTCTTCATTGTGACAACCAAGAGATACCAGAGGGAGGAGCTGGCATGCCTAATTTGCTTTATAGTCCTTTTAAGATGCTCTGAAGGGGAAGGTGACAATGCTGCATCATTTTCTACTGCCATGATACAATGGTTTCACCCCTTAGAGGGACTATAACTTAGAGCCGAAATACTGAACAGGATCGATAATTAAGTAGAGCAGAAAAAAAGAGACCATGAATGAAACGAAGAAAGAACTAGTGAGAGTTAATTATTTCAATGGCAGATTCTTGTTTTTTTTCCTGTAGATACACTTTAACCCCATTTTAAAAACCAACTACTGTATAGTGAACGTAGGCAAATCAAGTGCAGCATAAATATTAAAACTTTACAATGCTGTTTTATTCTGATATAAATATTTTAATAGCAAAAACAACTTAATTGTGTGGCAATTTATTTTCAGATTGAGAATTCATCTGCAGAGTTCTCCCTATATATGGTGCATACAAGTGGAGGTGAGAGATTACAATAATGGATGCTATTCAAAGGTTCTGTGTATTATTTTTTTAAAAATTTTTTTATTACAGTACTGCAGGGAAACTGAAGACACAACTGTTTCTATATGCTATCCTAATGCTGGGATCTCTGATTGTGCAGAGTCAGCACACTGATTACATGGTTACATTTATAGCTCCCCAATGATAACAAATTAAAATGTGGACCATCATGGTTCTATACGTGTACAATGGAAAAACAGATTATTACATAAGTATTTTCAATAACCTCTTTAAAGCAGTATTGAACCCAAAAGCAAGCATTCATTATATTGAAGCTTACCATTTCTTAGATGTGATGGCTGCATTAGATTTCTTTTAGGCTTTCTTCTATTTTTACCTGCTGATCCAACCAGCAAGTCTGTTGTTTTTAAAAAGAAAAAGTTCTCCAGCAGAATGTCCCCCCCCCCCCCCCCCCTCAGACTAACCATACTGCTGTCCAAATGTGTCGCATGTGCGCCTTCATCCAGAGTGGGGGCACTCTAGTACAAGAAGTGTGTTACTGGCCAGATCGCCAGCTGAAGACAGAGGGAAAAAGCCTAAAATAAGAACACTGATACAGTAGTTTTGACATTTTTTGTTGTAAGAATATCTGTTCATTTTTTAAAATCCTTAGTGGGGTGTTTCTTTTCAACAACAGTAACGAGAACATTCTAAGGAGCGAGATAAATGTACGAATTTCTAACAGAGTATGTGGTTTTCATTTGGTAAACTCCATTCATTCTAAAAAGTAATGTTAAAAGCAAACAAAATCTTAAACTACCTTTAAATGATATTCTAATATCGTTAGAATTTTTTAGAACGATTTCCAAGAATTTTGTATGAATTTTCATTTAATATTCTACTGTGTATACCCAGCTTTACAGTAGGTTTGTCATTGGTTCAGAGCCAAAAGAATGGGGGGGCACGTAGCTGCAAAAAAGTGCAATGGTTGTATAAAGACATATATTTATTAATTTATGAAATCTGTAACATGGTAAAAAATATAATACATGGTAATGGCAAATTCCGTAGTATGATTCATATGTCCAACCATATTGGAGGATACATAAAAATCGATAAACAAGGTAATAGACAAGAGTACATGATCATAATAAATAATTTAATTGTGTATAGTCTCCAGACTAACTCCTCCACATAGACTGCAATGGAATAGAACCCCATAATGCATTGCATAAAGATCCTAGAACCACATGATATCAAAATCAATATGGCATAAATGAATATAAGATGGGAGCACGGCTTCTAGTTAGCTTGAAGCATTTTCGTGGCTGGGTAATTGCCACTCTTCAGGAGCAAGCGCGTGATCTGAAATATAATACAAGGATTTTCATAAGGACCATAACCCATCAGGGAGAAACTACAAGAAATCACACTGGACCGAGCCCTATTAAGTTACTTACAAACAATATAGCTGTGTGTTGGAGGTGCATTGCAAGGAGTTGGGAGCCCACTGGGGACATCATTCACGGAACTGTGGAAATGTGTTCCTTGACCACAACCCAAACCTAAGGCACCATCAGGGGCAGGCATCCAAATTGTCTGGGTCTTCCTGGACTCAGGAGTGTTGGGAAAAACAATCTCTCAGTGGCTTCTGTGAAAATTTAGTAAGTGATACAATTACCATGGTACATAGTGTACCCCAATGCTAATATGAGATAAGGAAGGGTGCAGGTATACTAATAGTGCCACAGGTGAAATGGGAAACATATGAACAATAAAGTGAATGAGGTAGGGAACTAGTGAGTAAAGTGTTGAGCCAACAATGGGGCTAGATAAACCAAATGGAAGATTACAGACAAAGGCCATGAGCAAGTGTAAAAAAACAAAGTTGTTACCTCATACTTTATGAATACATGATCCAGGGGTTGCGTGATACAAGAGAGAGCCAAACAAGGACACTGGGCCGCCCAGAGATGAGCTTATAAGGGCGCAGCCACAGCACATCGCAACATCACCCACGTTCAAGGGAGGGGGATCGGCATCACCACCTAGACGGCATGGCCGCCCAGCAGTAAACGCCAAATTCCCCTCGTGGAGCCTGTTGATGGAAGGAGGAACCGGCAATGCAGCCACACCACAAAAGTGACACCGTGTGTGTGTGGCATCGATGTGCAGCATAATGGCACCCTCCCACCCAACCCCACCCCACATCAACGGGAGACTACTGACACTAACATCTACCCTATTGACACCGTCCAATAATCTACTGACACTAATGTAGCACTCCCCCATGAGGGCTGCTTGGATTTACCTGCTCATCTGCATCACCATGACCCTGTGAACCTTCCAACCCAGCTGACACTCTGGGTTCAAACATCTTTCCACAAGCACCTTTTAAATGACATGTCACACAAGTCAATATGCTTATATTATCTCAGCTTTTACTGGAGTAAGCAAGGTAGTGTTAA
Organism: Aquarana catesbeiana; assembly: GCF_042186555.1. Classification (NCBI taxonomy): domain Eukaryota; kingdom Metazoa; phylum Chordata; class Amphibia; order Anura; family Ranidae; genus Aquarana; species Aquarana catesbeiana. The sequence continues at coordinate 587,701,432 of NC_133326.1, forward strand.
TTTACAAAAGAGGGCAATAGATCAACAGAGTTCTGAATAACAGCCCAGACTCGGTAGAGGAATTCCCCAAAGACAGCTTAAGAACAGTTTAACAGTATGAGAATACAACACACATATATGTACAATGGAATACCACCTGAAGCTTGACCTGTAGGACAATAAGGGATTAAGTGTTTAATGCAGGAAGTCATACTCTTAAGGGGAACCCCAGGCCAGCCTATTCAATTTTTAAATCCTAATGAGAGATCAGACAGAATAAGGATAGTGTAGGGCCCTTTAAATAGTAACAGCAATGTCTGAGGTGCAGGACTGATAGTCTTCACCGGCAGTTGGAGCTCCATTAGATTATATCCAATAAGGCACAGTGAAGTATTAACAGATGGACTGGCTTAAACAGACTAATGGTACTACTTGAAATGGTTGTAGGTAGAGGTGTCTATGTACAGTGTTCAAGGGCAGTAAAGTTTTTTTTTTCCCAAGGTAAAGGTGTCTGTACACAGTGTTCCAATAAAGTAACCAGGGAAAGGTTGCAGAAGGTGGGCAAAAGGTGGATGAACGTGGTGTCGAGCTGCTGAGTCGGTGCTGTGTAGATGTCTGACAAACAGCAAGCCGAGTTAGGCCTTCCGAGGCTGGGCTGGAATCACTTGAACACCGCGTGGTAGGCTGCAACTGCTCTCTCCCCATCACGGAGAGGTGTGCATCACACAAGGCCCAGTAAGAAGAGAGCGTGTGGTGGATCTGCTGTCTCCTTTATAGTCTCTCCCAGAAGTCCCCTTGAGTGGTAGCAAGGATCCCTGGGATGTGTAGTCTCGATGTATAGTTATGCAATGGAATCGCTGGTCAGAGACTACTAGTCCCACAATCCATTGGTTTGGGCTCACAGATATGACAGTCTCACTCGCGCCCAGCATTAAAGGGATACAACTATAGGTGAGGAATGATGGGGAAAGCACACAATATTACAATCCTAGTCCACCATCGCTACATCAACATCTACCGTACTGACACTCTATACTGCTCTATTGACATTAACATCTATCCTACTGACACTGTCCACTGCTCTACTGACACTATCTACTGCTCTACTGATACTAACATCTACCCTACGGACACTGTCCACTGCTCTACTGACACTGTCCACTGCTCTGACACTGTCGACTGCTCTACTGATACTAACATCTACCCTACTGACACTGTCCACTGCTCCTCTGACATTGTCCACGGCTCTATTGACACTGTCTACGGCTCTATTGACACTGTCCACACACCATCCACTGCTCTACTGACTGACCGTTTCCACTTTTAAGGTACACTATATTTATCTTTTTTTTTTTTTTTTTTTTTTTTTTTTTTTTTATATATTTTTTGAAGTTTTTCTTACCATTTAGTTTAACCTTACTAGTTATTTCTTTAAAAAAAGAAAAAAAGGGGAGGACATGCATCTGTGAAGCTTCTGCCTTCCCCCAGACTGCTACCACTTGCAAGCCGACTGTCTGACATGGGAAGACGGTATGACAATACACAGAAAATGTAGAACCAGATCAGCCACCAGGGGGAGCAGACCTGCGATGCCACAGAGCAGAATCTGAAGGTTCCTCCGTGAACCACAGCATCCGATGCCGGAAGACACAATGGCGGCTCCACGAGTAACTGTTATGGGCGACAGAGCAGTTTCAGCAGCACCAGGGCTATGCGTCCCCTCTCAGGCTTCTGCTCCGCTCCCGGAGATGGCGGCAGCCTCCCAGGCAGATGTAGTGAGTCCCGCACAACAACAGAGCAGACTGGATGAAGAACTTGGGTCTCTGCTGCAAGCCCTCCCTACGAGAGCGGACATAGAAGCCCTGATTACCCGCATAGAGGAAGCTCACAGCAGGGACATCCAGGAGGTAAGAGCGGAGATACAATCCTTTACCGGGCGGGTGGAAGCTGGGGAGGCCTCTGTTTCTTCTCTGGAGACCAAAGTGTTAGCCTTATGCCCCGTACACACGGTCGGACTTTGTTCGGACATTCCAACAACAAAATCCTAGGATTTTTTCCGACGGATGTTGGCTCAAACTTGTCTTGCATACACACGGTCACACAAAGTTGTCGGAAAATCCGATCGTTCTAAACGCGGTGACGTAAAACACGTACGACGGGACTATAAACGGGGCAGTGGCCAATAGCTTTCATCTCTTTATTTATTCTGAGCATGCGTGGCACTTTGTCCGTCGGATTTGTGTACACACGATCGGAATTTCCGACAACGGATTTTGTTGTCGGAAAATTTTATCTCCTGCTCTCCAACTTTGTGTGTCGGAAAATCCGCTGGAAAATGTCCGATGGAGCCCACACACGGTCGGAATTTCCGACAACACGCTCCGATCGGACATTTTCTATCGGAAAATCCGACCGTGTGTACGGGGCATTAGAACTCTCTCAGTCGTCACAGGAGGCTACAGCTAGCAATATGCAACTCCATTTGGAGGAATTGGAAGACCGTAGTCGTCGCAATAATTTGCACCTGCGGGGTATCCCGGAGACTATAGGACCAGAGGGATTGGAAGCAACGGTGATAGCTCTCTTTCATATAAGGTACTGAAGACCCCACCGCCCTCCCTGGAACTGGATAGGGTGCATAGAATCCCTGGACCCAGATCTTATGACCTGGACAGGCCCCGAGATGTCCTCTGCAGGTTACATCACTACCAACAGAAGGAGATTATTCTCTGTAAAGCATGGGAACATGGAGATGCAGAGATTGAGGGAAGGTCGGTGAAGATCCTCCCAGACATTTCAAGAGCCACTTTGCAAAGGCGAGCCATACTACGACCAATATTGGATCTAGCAAAGCGCCATGATTGTACTTATAGATGGGGTTACCCACTAACTGTCACATTCCGGAAAGCGCAGCGTCTTTTATTCTACGTTCCCCGGCGGACCTTACAGCCTTCTACACTTTTTTGGGAGCAGAACCAGTACAAGTGCGCAATTGGCTTCAAAATATCCCTAGATCGACGGGCTGGTTGGGCCAGGCCCCTATTCAGAACAACCAGCCTGTTCAAGTACAAAGACCCAGAGGAAGATCTTGAACATCATAGGCAGATGGGTCACGTGAGTTATGATTAATGTCTAAGAAACTGTCAAAATTTCACTATACTCAAGATGAATATCATCAGTTGCAGAACGGTTACATTAACGGGTAACAACAGAATTTTTTTTTTTTGTAAGAAACTCCTTAATCAAGGGAATTCAGAAACACTGGTAGTTTTTTGATATTCCTGGACTGGGGTTCTTACTGAGGTATGGGACCTATGGACAGAAAGTTTTGTTCTCATGTGCCTGTATTATATGAACAATTAGCAATAAGTGCATATGGATGGAAGGAAACCGGAACAAACCCGAATTTGGTGTTTGGTCTTTAGTTACACATTTTTAAATTTAGCACTTCTCCTCTCCCCTCCCACCTTCCTTTTTGTTTCTCCCCCCCCCCCCCCCTTGCCCCCCAGATATATCATTTGCTAATTACAATTACTCTATAGGTAGAATTTGATCTTGGGTTCGGAAGAGGTAGGCAGCAGTTTTGCCTGCGGTTTTGTCCATAGGGTTGATCTCAGCACCTGTGAGAGTATGGGAGGGGGGTTGGTTGGGGTGTCTTGGGGGGTAAAAGTGGAATTTGATAGAATACCCCTAGTATAGAGGGGAGAAGATAGTTTAAAAGGGGGTTAGGAAGAAGATGAATCAAAGGTAATTTTTCTTCCTTCCCGAATTTAGGTAGGAGTAGGTGATAAAACCCGCGCTATATGTGTATGGTTTTGTACAACTGTATGTTTCTTGATAATAATATTATGTATTGTTTAAAATAAGTAGAACTGCAAACTCAATGTGTAAAATAATTAGAGTGGTGGGGGTCGGGGGGAGGAGGGGAGGACCCTCCTGGTTTTCTCTGACTATACCCCCTTGTAGGTTAGCGCTCATTTTTCCAGTGTAGGACTGGAGAGCGTATTAGCAATTTTTGCTGTTATTCTTAAAGTGGGTCCTTTTATTAACTACTTAACACTTTTTGGATATTCTTTTCTTCTTTAAATACATTTTTTTTTTCTTCTTCTTCTTTTTTTTTTTTTTTTTTTTTTTTTTTTTTGTGGTGGTTGTTTCTACTTTTTTATTATTCCTTTCTTAATCTCTCTTTTTTTGCTGAGTCTATTTTATTTCCTCCTTCCCCTTGGTTTTTTTTTTTCGTTAGGCATTATGACCCGTGTGGGGGGGACTGAATCTTGCTTCATTTTAACATGGGGTCAAATTTACTTCTTTCAATGTTCGTGGCCTAGCTACACCAGAGAAAAGTTCCAGACTTCTTTATGATCTTAGAAAGTCGCATAGCCAGGTAGTGTTCTTGCAGGAGACACACTTTAAGCAGCAAGCGATTCCAAGGCTGTATAATCGCGACTTTCCCACGGTATATGATGCACCCTCTCCCTTGTCAAAATCTAAAGGAGTAAGTATTTTAATTGCCAGGTCAGTCCCATAGACCTTTGTGGAGGAACGGTAGATCCGCTAGGTCGATATCTGCTTTTGAAAGGGAAAATTGGAAATATTATTGTGACCCTGGTGTATTTCCCGAATTCAGATCATCTGGCCTTTTTAAGGTCTTTAGTACCTTTTATATTAGAATTCCGTGAGGGTGTTTTTTTGCTAGGGGGGATTTCAGTTTTGCACAAGAGCCCTTATTCGATGTTTCAAGAGGGGCATCACATCTCTTTTTCCTACCTTAAAAAACTTGAGCTGTTGAACATGTGTTTGGTCGACCCATGGAGAATTATGCATCCTGATGATAGGGATTACACCTACTTCTCACATGTACATCAGACATACTCTAGGATTGACTGCTTTATGATTCAGCATAAAGATCTACCTCTTGTATCCTCCTCCCAGATTGACTATATAGCCCTCTCTGACCATGCACCGATTCATATGACTTTAAGCTTATTTAATTAAAAAGGGAAAAAAAAAGAAAAAAAGGACGCCAAACCCTCTGATCTTTGATCTTTCGTCGTGTTCAGGTAGATCTCCACCTCTCAAAGGTTGCCTACCCTTCCTTTACACTGTGTTGCTAGGGAAAGCGATAGCCATGTCACCCTGTGTAGGTAATTCAGGGCCCGTGGATAAGCGTGCAGTGGAAGTAGGGGGTGGTAGTGGGCCCCCCCCCCCAAGTCAACTTTTGCATCAAGACCAATAAGCTTCAAGCTACGCCTCTGGTCATTTGTGTTTGTTTCACAAATTTAGATCCTAGTGTGGCCACCTTTAAGTAGTTCTAAACCCTAACTGGATGACATTTACTTGCTAAAGCACTGGCCATCATAAACATTTGTGTTTATTATCTTGAAATACTGTTTAAACTTTTTTTTCATCCTTTGCTGCATCTTATTGCTGCTAAACTCCTTCGGCCTATTTTAGCCAGTTCCTGTCTACAGATACTTTCTCTAATGTTAGCAGCACATCATTGCTCTGATCTGACTTCCTGATAGTAAGAACAGTGGATCATGCCTGGACAATGTGCATTCACATAGCACTTGCAGTCTCTAACTGGGGAGCTTGTTAAAAGAGGACAACACAGGTACAAATTTGAGAAACCGCTTTCACCCCACAACAGGAAGTACCTGAGCATAGTCCTTTTATGACAGGATCACAAAACTTGTGTTTTAATGAAAGTGGCAGATTTTAAAATGCATTAAAAGCAACTTTTAAAATGTAATTAACATGCCAAAGCTCATGAGATTTTAGCGATTGGGCTTAGATCTTTTTGGTTTGTGCTTAAATTGACTTTATTTGCCTTTTTAAAGAGATGCTTTAAGCTGCTTCTGAGTTGTCAAGCTGCATATGCATTTACATTGAGTTGTATGGGGAAGAAAAATAGGATTTTTATTACATCTTACCTGTAAAATAATTTTCTTGGAGTACATCGTGGGACATAGAGTTTTAAGTAATTACTTAATGGGTTATAGGCCACCTTCAGGTGTTGACACTGGTAAACCCAATCAAAGGAAGTTTACTCCCTATATAACCCCTCCTCCTTCCAGGAGCACATCAGTTTTTGTAGCAAAGCAATATACTTAAATCCCAAAAAAGAGGGGAGGGACCTCTGTGTCCCATGATGTAGTCCAAGAAAAGGATTTTACAGGTAAGCTGTAATAAAAATCCAATTTTCTTTATCATACATCATGGGACACAAAGCCTTAAGTAATTAATGGGACGTCCCATAGCTATGCCACTTGAGGGGTGGGAGAAACAACCCGCAGGGTACACCCAGACTTGAGGATCTATACTGCTGCTTGCAGCACATTGCACCCGAAGGCAATATCCTCATACCTCCTTACATCCACCTGATAACATTTTTGTGAATGTATGCACTGAAGACCAAGTTGCGGCCTTTACAGATCTGAGCCGTGAAGGCCTGATGACGCACTACCCAAGAAGCACTAACCGACCTGGTAGAATGTGCCTTAACTTGAAATGGGGGAATCTTACCCCTTAAATGATAAGTTTGAACTATCACTTGCCGAATCAACTTAGCGACAGTGGATTTCGACGCTGCCTGTCCTTTCTTAGGACCCTCTGGCAGAATAAATAAGACATCAGTCTTACGAATCTGAGCAGTTTTCTTTAAATAGATTTTCACTACTCTCACCACATCAAGACAATGTAGTGACTTTTCTTCCCTGGAACATGGTTTTGGAAAAAACAATGGCAGGACAATATCTTGGTTCAGGTGAAAACCTGAAATGACTTTTGGCAAAAAGCCTGGACAAGGGCGTAACACCACTCTTTCCTCATGAAAAATCAAATATGGCTCTTTACAAGAAAGAGCAGCCAATTCTGAAACCCTCCTTGTTGAGGATATAGCAACCAAAAATATAAACTTCCTTGTCAGGACTAGGGGAATATGTTGTATTGGTTCAAATGGCTGTTTTTGTAACACAGACAAAACTAAGTTCAAGTCCCAAGGGTTCAAGGGAGGTTTGATGGGCGGATTAAGCCGCGTCACCCCTCTTATAAAGCCCTGGACTAAAGAATGAGTAACAAGTGGTCTTTGAAATAAGACCGATAAAGCTGAGACTTGGCCTTTAATCGTACTTGAGGCCAATTTCATTTCTACCCCTAATTGTAGAAAGGCAAGAATTCTGCCTATGATATATCTCCGAGGGTGCCAACCCTTGGATTCACACTAGGAAACATAAGCCCTCCAGGCTCTATAATCTATAGTTCTGAAAGCTGGCTTCCTTACATTAATCAGGGTAGAGATAACTGACCCGGAAAGCCCACGTTTCTTCAGAATGTGGGTTTCAATAGCCAAGCCGTTAAATTTAGAAACCCTAAGGAAGGAAGTTGATTTTTGCCTGAGGTAAGAAGACCTTTTCCTGGGCTGTGTCTGATCAGACCCAAGTACTCCAGCCTTTTTAGCGGTATTAAGGAAGATTTCTCTAGGTTGAGAATCCAACCCAAACTTTTCAGATAGTTTGTTGTAGTGTGTATGCTTTGCTCCAAACGAGTCACTGATTGGTCTATAAGCAATAGATCATCTAGGTACGCTACGATTTTTAAGCCCTGTGCCCTTAACCTGGCTAGAGGTGGGGCCAGTGCCTTGGTGACCGCCCGGGGTGCTGTGGCTAGCCCGAAGGGCAGGGCTACAAACTGGAAATGCTGCTGTTCTAACTCGAACCGCATAAACTTTTGATGAGCAGGAAATATAGGGACATGCAGATATGCATCCCTGATGTCGATTGACACCAGAAGTTCTCTTCCTAGAAGGATAGAAACTACTGACCTGATTGTCTCCATGCGAAAGGAGTGGATCTTCAGGAACTGATTTAGCTTTCTTAGATCTAAAACGGGTCTGACGTCTCCATTTGGTTTTGGTACCATGAAAAGATTTGAATAAAACTCCAGACCTTGCTCTTTTATGGGTATCTGTATGATCACCCCTTGAGATATTAATCGGTCTAGTGCCTGAAACAAAGATTGTCTTTTCTCTGGATCTTTGGGAACGCTTGATCTAAGGAAACGAGATGGTGGAAAGTCCCGAAATTCCAGCTTGTACCCCAGCGTTACTGTGGAGATGACCCATCTGTCCTGAATTTCCTTTTTCCAGACTTCTGAAAATTGCAGAAGTCTTCCCCCCACCTTGGTGAGGGGGGTTGCCTCTTCATGATGAGGGTTTAGGATTCTGTTTTTCAGATTTCCTACCCCAGGGCTTCTTTTGAGCCTGGGTCTGACCCTGAGGTTTTCCTCTGGAATCTGACACTAGAGGCCGTCGCCACTGCCTAGAGGTGGAAGCCCCTGGCGCAGGGGAAAGAGCCCATTTAAATGAAGGGCGTTTATATTTTCTTTTGACTGGAAAAATAGTACTTTTCCCACTAAAATTTTTGTCTTGATATATTTATCCAAGTCTTCTCCAAATAGTCCCTCCCCATGAAAGGGGAACCCAGTTAGGAGGTTTTTACATGGTGTTTCAGCTGACCAATTTTTTAACCACAGGATTCTACGCATATGTACAAGCATAAGCGTAAGGCGGGATTCCTGGTGAATAGAATCTTTAATGGCATCTATGGCAAAACATAATGCCTTAGGTAGTTCAGCCAAATCCCGAGCTTGTTGTGTAGGAAGCTTTCTAAGGGCCTGTTTAAATTGGTCCTTTAGGGATTGGCAGACGCCTATCGCGGCGACTGCGGGCTGAGTGACACCTGCTATGGAAAAGGCAGATTTTAGCAGGGATTCCAACTTCTTATCTGTTGGATCCTTAAGCATCTGTGCATTGTCTACAGGACAAGTTAGGTTATTATTCACATTGGAAATTGCAGTGCCAATTGCTGGTACTTCCCATTTTTTGGAGAATTTCTCCTCCAGAGGATAGAGAATTGAAAACCTCCTTAGGAGGGAGTAAATGCTTATCCGGGTGATCCCATTCAGCAAAAATAAGCTGTTCTAGTAAAGCATGTGCTGGAAACGCATGCAAATGATGGTAAGGTTTTAAAGAACCTAAGGAAGAAGCAGAGTTTTCATGAGACTCTGTTAGAGGCAGCATGAAAGTGGAATGAACCATTTCTGTAAGAGATTGTATCAACAATTTCTCAGATTGAGAGGCTGAAAAAGGTTCATCTACCGTGGTTTCCTCTGCAGAGGAATCATCGGTTTGCTTCTCTTCCTGATCAATTAACACCTCATCCTATGCCCACTGTTCCCCTTGCAAAGGTTCTGCAGTGAGGGGAGGGGACCTAGTACACTTCCTATCCATTTGGAGGATGCGATTAAAGCCACTAATCTTTCTTCCAGAACCTTGAGGGAGGAGGAAAGGGCATCTTCAGTCGCGTATACAGTTGCTGAGATGTGAGAGGCAGCTGCACCATCAATTTGTTCCAATGGCTCACCCTGGTTTGCCATAATTGGTAATTCAGACGAGGATGACAGCATGGAAATGCGGCTCAAGATCCTAATACCTGGGAGTGAAACCTTTTACTTTTTTGGTTTTTGTGGTGTCTTTTTTTGGCAGGCATAGTCCTAAGTACAAAAACAGAGGTGCTATACAAATTGCATTAAATCGCTGAAAATAGTCCTGACTTTTAAAGCCGCTGTAAAGTTCAGCCTAGTGCTGGAAAAAGAGTGTCCTTCCTGAATCAGGAATGCCAGTTTTGCAACCCATACGTGTCCCACAGCTCGTGTGTCCCTGTGTTGCAGTCAGCTTGTTTCCTCATCGGCAGAGAAGAGACTGTCACAGCTGTAGTATTTATCTGCTTTTAGCCTGGCAAGCGTCCTCCTGGACGTTCACGGCACCTGTGTCTAGGCCCCGCCCCCTCCAAAAAATACCGCCCCTTTTTTATTTAAAATGTTTCCCGCGCCTGAGTGCGGCGTTTTTCGGGTCCCAGACCCAACATGGGGGGGGGGGGGGAGGCAGAGAGTAATGCAGTAGAGTCACAGACTTGAAAAATACAGCCACAGTAAAAACAAACTTTTAGTGGTAAAATAGCGGGACCTCCGCATCCCCCCATGGGGGGGGGGGGGGGGGAGTAATGTATAGCGCTGCTGTCCCCCTAACCCTCTGGTCCCATTAGGGGGAGAAAAAGACATTTTTTGCAGATTTCTTTTTTTACCTTGCAAGTCTCCCTCAACACGCTCGCTGTGCAACCAGACATGGACTGAGCTAACAGTGAAGACAACAGAGTAAGGTATGTGCAGCTAGTGGAGATTTTATGGCATGACAACATTTTTTCCTTTTTAATGGAAGAAATACATAGATAGTTTTTAATATCGAAGTTTCTTCCCTTACCTTATCCTCGCCGCAGGATTTTTGCTGAATTAACAGAAAATCCAACCTTCACCCATCATGGTGGGCTGCGTTTAGCAAACCTTCAAGGACCGGGTCCCTAAAAAGGGGTTCCACTCCCTTGGACCCTTTACAATGCACCCCATCAGGAAGCTTTACGTAATGTAGAAAGACCTAAGCCCTGGGTTCCTGGGGTCCAGCTCTACAAAGCGAGGCATTACAGGCAAAACCTCATGCTTCGGATACAAGGTCCCAGGTACCATTCATTTTAGGCCTCAGTGGCACTTTGGATGGATCTGGTTTCTTTCTATGGAAGCTATTTAAATCCAGTATGGATCCCTCCTGGAGCTCCTCAGAGCACTTCTTCACTCGTGACCAACACCTTAGACACTGGCAAAAAAACTGATGTGCTCCTGGAAGGAGGAGGGGTTATATAGGGAGTAAACTTCCTTTTGATTGGGTTTACCAGTGTCAACACCTGAAGGTAGCCTATAACCCATTACGTAATTACTTAAGGCTATGTGTCCCATGATGTACGATCAAGAAATCCACTGAGATGCAAGCAAAAGCCCATGTACACATTTGCTCAAAGCTGGTAGGTTTAGGCCGGGTTCACACTGGTACGTCATACGCTCTGACTTTGGGAGCTCATGTCGCATGACGTGTATAAATCAGTGGTTCCCTATGAGCCCTCTTAACTGGTCCGACACAAGTCAGTCTGACTTTAAAAAAGTTTCCTGCACTACTTTGATCCGACTTTGGTCCTACTTCACCCCATTGAATATTATTGAAGTCGGATCAAAGTCGGATCCTTGTCCTAACCAGTCGGCTTGTGACATCCAAGCACAAAAAAAAGTGGTTGTAAAGTCAGAAGGTGTTTTTTATCTTAATGCATTTTATGCATTAAGATAAAAAGCCAAATGTGTGCAGCAGCCCCCCTAATACTAACCTGAGCCCCATCTCTATCCAGCAATGTCCATGAGTGCCTCGGTTGTCTGGGACTCTCACTCCTGATTTGGCTGAGACAAAGTAGCGGTGCCATTGGCTCCCGCTGCTGCCAATCAGGAGAGAGAGGGGGCGGGACCAAACCAGAGTTTTGTGTCTGAATGCAGCTTGGCTTGGGTGCCCCCATAGCAAGCTGCTTGCTGTGGGGGTACTTGACAGGAGGGAGGGGCCAGGAGAGCTGAAGAGAGACCCAAGAAGAGGAGGATCTGGGCTACTTTGTGGGAAAACCATTACACAGGGCAGGTAAGTATAACTTGTTTGTAAAGTCTCGTTTTTTTTTTTTTTTGTTATTTTTATTAAAAAAAAAAAATCACTTGAAGTCCAGGGGTTTCAGAAGAGGCTGTATTACTTGCCTTTTTCCTCACTCCTGCAGGGTATCTCCAACATTATGACCAGTCCCATGCAGCCTCCTCTCTAAGTTGCTCCCGTGCCAGAGCAGGAGGGTGTGTAATACAGCCACTCCCTGTACCCCCTAAACTTAACAAGCATTTAAGCCTTGCAATTGATGGGGGGGGGGGGGGGGGGGTTCAGCATGGGCAACTTTTGTTGGGCTTTAAGCCTTATGTTTCTCAGGGACTTTTTTTGGCAAGATGTACTGTAGATGGAGTATTAGACTTGACCATAATGGGCAGAGCCAGGAAGTCTGCGTAGAAAATCCTTGTTGATGGCATCCCCAAGGACTGTGGTTCATTCATCCCACAAATATCCAGTCCTCATTAACTAATAATGAACATTTAAGGAGAATTTACTAAAAGATATTACACTTCAGCTGACAAGATATGAAAGAATAATGTTTTCAAGCAAATGGCTAAATGCATAAGTGAAAAATAATCATGTTTTACCTGTCAAAGGATCTCTAATTCTGTGCAGCCAGTCTGTGTTATGACAGTATATTTAGGTGTTTATACAGCATAAAAATTAATAGGTTTAAGATATTTTATATGTGATCACATTTCTCAAAGCATTAATTTAATTTAAAAAGAAGAGTGTATGCAATTCAGTAACCCATATCAATCACAATTCTTTATTCTGAAAACCAGTGCTGAGACAAGATCATCCTGCGCCCAGGGCAAAGATGCCAAACTGCGTCCCTTAGTGTTAGGGTCAGGGCGCCCCCATTCCTGCAATAAACCATTGTGCCCAGGACAGCTTCCCCTCCTGCCCACCCCTTGCCCCAGCCCTGCTGAAGACTCTAAAGCTGGATGAATATTTGAATGAAAATTCTTAAAAGAATATTCTAAGCAAGTTTGTTAGCTTTTCCAATCTGTGGGTCAAATCGACTTTTTTTTTTTTTTTTGGACCACGGTGAGGAGAAAATTTGAATGAGCAGGATAGAACATGTTAAAGTGGAGCTCCACCCAAGAGCTTCTCCCCTTCCTCCCCCCGCCCACCCCTCCGCTGCCACATTTGGCACCTTTCAGGTGGGGGGGCGGGTACTTGTTTTTGACAGGTAGCCGCTCTCACTACCTGGGGACTTTCCTGCGGCCCACCACTACCTTCCCCCATCACCAGGCCATTCACAAAGCACAGTGTGCTTCGCAAATGCGCAGTAGGGAGCCGGCTGCTGATACCCCTTATAAGAAATTGCTGCGGCAGCAACCGAGAGCTGATTGAAAAATCGGCTTGGGTGAAGACACCACTGGATTCCAGGACAAATAGGTGTTCTAATATTAAAAGTCAGCAGCTACAGTATTTGTAGCTGCTGACTTACATTTTTTTCACCCCTAACTACTGGACTGGAAGGAGAACGGTACCAATGAAGAAAAATGGTACCTAAAATTTATTACAAGATTAAAATGTTATAGACATGAAAAATGTACACATTTATCACAGACATGATATAAAAAAGGCAATAAAATGCTCTTCTTAGTGTTGATTCTCACCAACCCCACTGCAGTAGGGGATGAGAGACTTGCTTTGGCTTCGACGCAGATTGCGTTTCACGGGACATAGCCTGCTTCTTCAGGAAAATGAATTGCAGTCAAACACTAGAATAAGAAATATTGTAAACATCAATTCCAATCTCATTCTATCAATTAGTATAATGGCTCAAAGATTTGTTGCCACATACCTCAAAGTTTATACAAAAGCATATCAAGGGAGTCAAAATATATGATCTTCATACAGTCAGCCACTACCACCTTCTGGTCAAAGGGGATAGTCCTCACACAGCTCTTTGAGGAGACCAAGCCCCTATTTATCATTTCATATTAATATCTGAAAAGATCTCTCATATGGATATCCTGATAACAAATGTAACAGAACCCATCAACATTACACAGTGTATAGAGCAATAGGGCAAAAGGATATTTTGGTATGGGGCCCCTTTTAATTACAAAGTACACCCCTACTCCCCAGTTTGGAAATGCATATCTATTAGAGTTGCTTATCCTGCCTGCTTTAATTTTTTTCTGAAGCAGCGTGGAGACCTGCTTTAAAATAAAGATGTAACATTTATGCATAATTGACATGGTGGAACACAGCGCTGCTCATTTTCCAGTATGGTTGCCTCCACACAGATAGCAGACCACGTGAATAACTGTAAAAAGAAAAGTTGCTGAGAGACCTTGGGCAATACTGGTGACTGGTCATTTGCTTTCTGCTTGCCTTTTCTGGGCACAATCTGCAGTTTAGGTGCTCTTTAATATAATAATAAATAAAATAAAATCACTGATGTGATGTAATCCAATCTAATTCAAAACGTGGTCCATGCTCCTTTCTATTTATTTTTGTTGTTGTTGGTTGCAATGGGTTACTGCACACAAATAACATTATATTTATGTTATTAATTAGGGGTAAAGTGTCCGTGTACTTTAGGATCCAAAGTGTCAGCATGCATTCTTTGTACACTGTAAGATGAAGTTATATCCAGTCTCACTTTCCCTACAGAGAAGGCGAAGCTGAAGGACACAGACTATCCTCTTGTTGCTCGAATTCTGCATGGTCCCTGTGAGCTGGTGTGTAAGGTTTTCCTGATGGAGAAGGATCAAGTGGAAGAAATCACCTATGATGTAAGATTCACTCTGGACACTCTGATGTGCTTCCTTTTTTCTTTTTTTTTTTCTTTTATAATGACCTTGGACAAGAGCAACAATAAGATGACTGATATTGTTCTTGTCTATAGCGAGGGTCACATTTTCAGTGCAATTCTGCTTGCACATTAACATGAATTATGTCAACCATTACCTTTGTTGTGGTAAAGCCTAATTAATTTGAATGGGCTACAATGGTCCTAACAGCGCCACAGTGCAAATATATGAATCCAGCCTATAGCAACCAGACTGATTTTTTTTTTTTTTTTTTTTTTACGTTTTTTTTAATTTTATTTTAGGCTATACTAAAGATGGGACTAGATCAGTTGCTACAAGCACAACCAACAATTATATTCTAAGTACTAGTGCTGATGCGTGGTCCTTTTTAAAAAAAAAAAAAAATTAAAAATCCAATAGTGACTTTAGTGAGCTGTTTGCCATTCTGAGTTGCCCAAAACTTGAGCCGTGGGTGGCCTTGTTTGTACCACAAACTTTGATTTGAAAAATCAAAGAAGCCATTGGGAAAATTGTTGTCAGCTGAACAGTGACTACATCCAATCAGATGCAGTCACAGTTTGGGTATTCTGACAGTCGCAGGTGCCAGCTACCAGAATACAGTGGCTGCCAGGGAAATATTTCCATTCACGCTATTTGGTATGAATGCGAAAATATATTATATAATGACAAACTGTGTTGAGGGACAGGCATATTACTTATGTAGGCAGGTGCTGTGGCTTGCTTTGGCGTGCCACACAAGAATTGTGCTGTATTTTTCCACCTTGTAATTGTTTAGGAAGGGATGATGAGTGATAATGGCTAATCTATTCTCCCCAGTGGCTAATGTAGATCTCTTACCTTTAAACCTGTGATAAGGGTGGGCGTTTGTTATACTGTGCGAGTATGCACAACATACATGCGGATTATGCTGCACCTACCTCTTACTGTGCTATCCTCCAGCAGTGACCCTTTTTTTTCAGCTTCCACGGGCAAACCTCGTCTAACACTCTGTGCAGGAGTTACATTGTTCCTGGCCCCCAGCTTAATTCCTGACATGCCAGAATGAGCCAGGCTTTATATAAAGTACTACAAATCACCTGGAGGTAGGGCAAAGGATTTTTGGCAAAGGAGATTTTGCATGTTTCTTTTGTCAAAATACTTTACCTCTACTCTAAACTGTTTTTAGTAAAGTTCCACTTTAATATAATAAATGTAAGAAAGAGCAACCTTGTAAAAAAAAGCAAAAAAGAGTTTTACTTTTAGATCAACATTGTAATAATACAAATCAGTATTAGAACATCTTGGTGCTGCAGCACTTATTCAGACCTGAAAATTGAAGTAGCCAGGCCGAAAATCGCCGACCAAACAGCAACTGCATCCAGTGAGATGAAGTCACTGTTGAGGTATTCGTGGGAGTAGCGGCTGTAAAAACGTAATGGCGATGGAGATTCCATCACCATCCAAACAGTTTAGAATGGGGCTGAACAAAGAGAAATATGAACGTGTATGGTTAGTCTAATGAATGCCTATTATATGGCTTTGAGTAAAGAAAACAGTGTAATTTTTTTTTATGAGAAAAAAAAAAAAAAATGTGAGTAAAATTTAAAATATATGAAGCTGCTCCTTTAAGTGGATCCCCCACCTCAAAGCAAAAAGATTTTTTTTAAAGTAAGGCGCTGTCACACAACCTAAAATTTACAAATGCAATACCATCAAAAAAACCTCAATCCAATTAGTGTAAAATAATAAAACAAAGTGAAAAAAAGTTTCATATTGACAATATAAAGTCCATAGAAGATAGTCCTTATAAAAAGCTCCAACCACCGTGCCTTCTGATAAGGTGCTTAAATGATTTTTTCAATTCGTTCTCCACCACTGTGTATACAAAATGTACCCTTTCCAGCCATACATAATGAATGTGCCTTTAACTACTTGCCGCAAACCTGCTGTCACTGCACCTTGGTACTTTGACGTAGAATACCGGGGTTATGGCAGCTGATAGCTGCCATAACCCCAGTATTTTTTTCAATGGCGGATGGTCCTCTTTCAGATAAAAGTGGTCTCTGCAGAAGATTCATCGCAAGTTCACTTTTATCGGCGGTCATCTCCGCCGCTTACCAGAGCCACCAGGAGCATGGAGTCAAGTGAGGGAAAGATGGCCCCCACTCGGCTCCATAACATTGGATGACGGAAGCAATGTCAAACGTCACTTATGCCCAATGGTGTTAAAGGGGAAATTAAAGAAAAATGTTATATTTTTTTTTATTTTATTTATTGCATTTAGGTGTAAATGAGATCTGAGGTCTTTTTGACCCCAGATCTCACATTAAAGAGTTCCTGTCATACTTTTTTTCTATTACAAGGAATGTTTACATTCCTTGTTAGAGGAATAAAAACCTCAGGTAAGTGTTAGGGGAGCTGAGGGGGAATGTTGCACACAGAAGCCTTTTTATCTTCATGCATAGAATGCCTTTACAACCCCTTTAGGTAGCCGATGAAAAGATCCATACACGTGATGCCTTATGGAGATAAACCAGCCACTGGCTTCTCAGATTCCTTCTCTCTCTCCCCAGCAGCCCAGACCCAGAAAAGATGTAAAATTCCAGAATGGTATAATTACGTTTTTTCTAAAAGGTAAAAAAAAAATTAAAACCGATTTGTGCATTTACATTTTATGGGGCTCAGGTCAGCATCAACATAAACAGCTTGGTTTTTAATTATCCCACAGGGCGCTGGTGGCCCAATGACCAGAAGTGTTATCCAAACCTAAAAGGAAGTGACGTCACGGATGGCAGGCGCGTAGCCTCAATGAATTTCACATACCAATGTCATCAGGATTTTTCTGATAACGTTTATGCAAAATGCATTGAGGCTGCGCGACCGTCGCCCGCAACGTCACTTCCTGTTGGGTTTGGATAGAACTTCTGGTCATTGGAACGCACGCCACCTTGTCCGAGTGACCTGCAGGGATAATTAAAAACCAGGCTGTTTATGTTGGTGCTGACCTGAGCCCCATAAAATGTAAATGCACAATCATTTTTAATTTTTTTTACCTTTTAATAAAAACAGAATTCCAATATTCTGGAATTTTACAACTTTTCTGGGTCTGGGCTGCTGGGGAGAGAGAAAAGAAATCTGAGAGGTCAGTGGCTGGTTTATCTCTATAAGGCATCGCGTGTGTGGATCTTCTCCTCTGCTACTTAAAGAGGAGCTGCAGTCTTCTCACATAATTTGTAATAAAAACATCTTTGCCATTCTGAAGCTTCCCTCCAACCACTTTGCATATTATTTTATATATACTGTCATTCTGTACTTGCCAAATTTGCTGCAGAAATCTCTCTCCACTAAGTCTGGCTGGAACCATTATAACTGTGGGCAGCTGAAAGCTGCTGCCTGTTCACTTCCTGGATTTGCACAGACACACAGAGGCACACCTCCAGCTCTGCAGCTCTCATTGGCCCTCTTATGACTCATCCCCCCTCCCTTCCTGGCAAACTCTCACGAGAATGAGAGAGAGCTGCGCATGATGTCATAAGCCTAGGCTTTTTACCAGACAAGAAACAAGAAGTGGGCTGTATAAGGTATTTACTGGCAGAAAAAAAATGTTTTACTATCCAACATTAAAACGACAAGGGCAGAAGATTTAATAGATGGGAAGTTGAAAAAATGACTGGAGTTATGCTTTAAGAACGAGCGTTACCCCAAGTTATTATTGGCGCATTCATTATGTATGGCTGGTAAGGGTGCACTTTGTATACACAGTGGTGGAGCACGAATTGAATAAATCATTTGAGTGCCTTATTATCAGAAGGCACAGTGGTTGGAGCTTTTTATAAGGACTATCTTCTATGGACTTTATATTGTCAATATCAAACTTATTTTTTTCACTTGGTTTTATTATTTTACACTAATTTTGATGTTTTTTATGGTATTGCATTTGTAAATTTTAGATTGTGTGGTGGCGCCTTACTTTTTAAAAAAAATCTTCTTTTTTATTTTATGGGCAAAATGTTGGATGAGGACACATCAATGTGACACAAGCACCGGAGGGCACTGCAAATCAGCCTTAGTAACAGCTCACATTGCATTGCAAATGTACTATTTTCTGTTTAAGCATTTATAATTTCTTTCATTTATGTGTTTGTTGTATTTCTCAGGTGGCACAGTACATTAAGTTTGAGATGCCTGTACTAAACAGCTTCATTATGAAACTCAAGGAGGAAGAGGACAGGGAAATCACCAAGCTGACGAGGAGGTACAGTAGAGCTATTATCAGGCTACTTTGTGTGCTCCGTACAAACTGCACAGATGAAACAGCCAGAAAGCAACAAAAAGGAGCAACCAAGATAGTTGCTGAGTGAAATGCACATTTTTCAAGAGCTAACTCCTAAATAAACCCACAGCTCTCTATTCTCTTAGAGTAAACATATAATCAGGTCAAAGTGACTCATGTAACTAGGGTTGCACCGATGCCGATACTAGTATCAGTGCCGATACCGAGCATTTGCGCGAGTACTTGTACTCGTGCAAATGCTCCGATGCTTGACTCCATACTTGGGCAGTCTCAGGGGTGATCGGTGGGGTGGAGTTACAAGCACTGATCTCCCTGTATGGAGAAACAGGAATGTAGTTACATGTGTAGAAGTTCATGTGCACTTATGGAGTCAGCGGCTGAAAAGCAGTGGAGGCATCCCAGAGAGGTCTGGAGGGATTGCCCAGATGGAGGTGGAGAAGCAGGACAGCCTGTGGGTCTTGCTGGTAGTTGACACCGGTTGTACAGGGAGACCTGGGTGAGAAGCTTGACTGTGTAAAGCTTGGCTGCACGCCGTCCGTCCTCTCGAATGCCGGAAACCAGAACCGGAAGTCCAACCAGCGTGGAACGCACAACTCACTGGGTTCCGTTAGAGCAGAAGTGTCGCATGGACGTGTCAGGTGATGCGTTTCAATGCTTCCGCATTTTCTTCAGATCTAATGGCTGTGAGTAATGTCAATCATTTATAGGCTGATGCTGGTTACTATGTAACTGTCAGCTGGATAAAACAAAAATAGAGGTGGGACGGCCAAAAAAATGCTTATAAAAAAAAATAAGTGCACATGGACTTCTATACATGTAACTACATGCCTGATTCTCACTCATAAGTTGTGAGTAGTCACTTGGCCACCTTTTAATATATTTTCATTAAACTGTTTTTACATACTGCATACCCCCCCACCGCCGCACTGATCACCCCTGGCTGTCCCCCTCTGTGCTTCCTGTGTCCTCCCTGGCTCTCTGTGTCCTCCTCTTGGTCCCGATCCATTTTATCCTCTGGGTCCCCCGCTGTGTCATCCTCCGGGTCCCCCTGTGTCCTTCGCGGCTCTCCGGCTCCTCTGGTCCCCTCATGTCCTCCTCCGGTCCCCCCATGTCCTTCCCGGCTCTCCAGTTCCTCCACAGGTCTCCCCTGCCCTGGATCTTTCAGGATGGAGAGCGGAGGAAGGAGCCGGCAAATCTGTCATTTACCAGCTCCTTCCTTTTCCGAATGAACAGAGTCAGTGATCACTGCCTCTGTCCATTAATCCTAATTGAAACAATGTAACCTGTGTTTATGATGCTCCAGTTTATGAATGGG
Organism: Aquarana catesbeiana; assembly: GCF_042186555.1. NCBI lineage: Eukaryota > Metazoa > Chordata > Amphibia > Anura > Ranidae > Aquarana > Aquarana catesbeiana. The sequence goes on from NC_133326.1 coordinate 587,721,369, forward strand.
AAGGAGCCTCTGTCTCCTGTTAATTCATTTTCAGTGCATCTGAGGCTGCAGAGAAAGGGACTGAGGAATCTCTGTCCTCAGTCCCTTTCCCTGTCTCAAAGGGGAGATATCAGGGGTCCTGATATCTCACCAAAGCCACCCCCCTCCACCTCCCAACAGGGCTGAATTTTTTTTTCTTATAAATATTTCAAAGTTAAATTGTAAAAAAATAAAATAAAAAAATTGAAAAAAAAAAAAACAGAAAAATATAAAATTTTCAAAAATAATAATAATAAAAACTGACACATGTGCCACTGTCACATGTCAATAAAAAAAAATTAGTATCTGTATCGGCGAGTACTTAAAAAAGTATCGGTACTTGTCTTAAAAAAGTGGTATTGGCGCAACCCTACATGTAACGGTTCCTTTGTTTTAATATAATATTTCCTAAAAGCAGAGACCCTAAAGAATAAAATAGTGCTTTTCTAGATGTTTGTCACATGGTATTAATGCAACGTTTTTTCAAAGGTAGCATTTCAGTAGAAAATACACTATTGTTGACATTAGAGCATTTTATTGCGCTGTATCTCTGGCGTGTATGGAGTCAAATATTCTAAGTGGTGAAGCTTACAAGTACTGATTATTCTCTAGAGTTGCAAGGTTTTAATTTAAAAACTGATGTCAGTTCCTTTAAAAATGCTGGTATATACTGTAGGTATAAAGGAGTATGATAAATGCACTAATTTTCAAGTTTGGAAATGATTATTCTTTCAATCCAGTGTCCTTTTGGTAGCCATTTAGTGCTACCTATGTACATTGATTTCAAACCTGTACTTGCCTGTGTCTTGATCCAGTAAGAAAATAGGAATGCACATTTTTATACAGTACAGCAATATTAGGGGACCTCTTGATGAGGAAACCATATTCTCAGCTAAGGCTCACATCCATCACTGGAGGCTGCCAGTTTTAGAGTTTGTTACTAGTTTTTGGGCAGAGTAGACTGGTGATGTACTTGCCCATACTAGTGCTGCTTCTAGGCAAGGGGAGCCTTTAGTATGGCACTGGATCCTCAGCTGTGATGCATAGCTGTCCTAACAGATTTCCTTTAACTTCCTATTCCAGTCTTTGTATCACAGAATTCTTTTTCTATGTTGCAGGTACACATCACTCCGATTCTTAATTGAGCAGCGCTTGCATGACATGGCTAACAACCCTGCCACCATATAGACCCTGCACTCTGCAAATGAGCCCAGATCGCGTGCACCCATCACCTTGCCCAGCCTGGTTCTAGGAATCGGCCATGGAATCTTCATTCTAAAACAAGCACATTCAGCTTAACCCTCTCCATTATTGGAGGGAACTGCACTGTATTGTAATGCTTCCAATAACACATTGAATCATGTAGCACTGCATTATTTCCAAGATATGGAAAAAGAAATGAACTCCCAGCCTTCATTTTGTTAAATAGTGACCTTATTGTGCTACATTACATTGTGTTGTTATGAATTTCAACCACTGTGGTTCACAGGATCAAAGACACTTAAAGTGTTTGTTTTCTGCTTACTTGAAGTAAAAAAAAAAATGTTACAGGATATTGGAGTTTAATCAGATTATCAGTGGTGTGAATTGGGCCAAATCTTTCTGTGACCAAATTTACTGAAAGGTTTGTAAAAACCATATGAATGTATATATAGTTCTGCTGTCATGGTCACATCAGCGATGTCTGATCCTAATGATACAGAAACATGAAGCCTCAGCCCATTCTGGATTGCAGTTTGCAAGGCAGAGTATTGTGGGTGTATTTTCAAAGATTCCCTCATCTCCATCCACAGATTGTAAAACCTAGCGATGAATGTCTTTGTCATGATAGACTGAGTTTCGGTTCACAGCGCCCCAGTTTGCAAACGTGCAGATTGGGGGGGGCAAAGTAGAATTTGTTACATCAACTCATCTTTCAGTCTAGGTATGAAAAATATGCAGGAAAGGATTATGCTTCCAAATCATAAGCACAATGTTTAAAACAATGTAACTTTTGTCGCAATGACAAAACTCACTGAAGAAGCATTATGAATGATGTGAAAAAAAGACACCGGGGTGCATTTACAAATACTGGCCCAGATGATGTTAGCTTTGCTTTTGGAGCCTACTGAAAATGATGCTATTAGCAACACAACAGTTCTTTTTGAACTAGCTTATATAAATATGTCAAACTGAGCTAGTGTGTAACCTAGTGATGGTCCTCACAGAAGAACTGAAGGCACTGGGGACAAGACTGATACCTTCAGTTAGGATATTCATAGATTGTCAGAACGCTTATCTAACAATAAGCAGTAAGAGGCTTGCCCATTGTTGTGCTGCTCACCACATCATGGGACCCACCATGATTTTTCATTCTCTGGTTAACCTGAGCACAAGCCTACATGCAGTTGAAAAGTCATTCCCTTTTCCTAAAAGGATAATTCTAAATTGGTCATGAATTTTCCAGCCTACTGAAAAATGTTTTTAGGCAATAAAAGGAACTTTTACTGCTTATGAATAGTCCTCATGTCTGTAGTGCAACACCTACTTTTGTTACTATTATTTCTAGTGATGCTTGGATAAGTATAGTTAATACGTTGGATTAAGGGCTCATTTACACTTGCTTCGGCTTCAACAAGGCTTCAGACAAGCTTTGTTAAAGCTCTCTGAATGCTAGTCAAAGCTCCTGTCACTAAATAAAATGGTTAGCTTGTAGTCCTGTTCACACCTTGCTTTTGTTTTGCTTCGGCTTCACTTAAGAAATTTTACCCCACGTAGCTTCAGTGGTGCTTCAAAACATCTTCAAAGCCTCCATAGAAGTCTATGGCAAAGCTTGCTTGAAGCCTCATAAAAGCACCAAGCAAAAGCAGGTGTAAACAGGATTTTAGGCTAACCATTTTATTTAGTGACCGGAGCTTTGACTGGCGTTCAAGGAGCTTTAACATAGCGTGTCTGAAGCCATATTTTGAAGCAAGTGTAAACTAGCCCTAAGGCTGCCAATTTATTTAAAATGGGCTGCCAAGGCAGGGCAATGGACCCAAAAAATGCACTTTTTTTAAAATTTTCATAACGAAATGCACTGTGTTGTGGTACGCTGCAGTGTGGGTCCATTGAAACCTAATGTACTTGTGCATTGGGATACAATTCTAAATTACTGAAATCAGGAAGTCCTGTGCATTGTCGTGTGTAATATTGCAATGCATGGATGTGAAACCAGCCATGAGATGGAAACCTAGACATGAAGGTAGATTGTTTATCCAACAGAAGGCAGGAAAAATACCAGCTCCACAGATCTTTAATGGTGATATTCATCTAAAAAATAACGTATACAATCTTTCTTACGAAATTGAATGTTGGACATGAAATCCTATATTTCCTGAGAGCCTCATTTACTTTATGGGAGTAGCCAGAGATATCACCTTCGATTTGCATGTCCCCAGTGATGACCAGTCCTCGAAGGTACACTGCTTAGTTGATGGTGCTTTGTTTAGCGATGGGATTTGAGCAGTTTAATGGCCCTGTGTATAATTACATTGACTAATGTGTATGTTTTGTAATATTGCTGGACTGTGCTGAGCTTGTAAAATATATGTCATGTCTGTGTGTGTTTTTCTATCTAACAAATGTGAAGTTTTTTTTTGCAGCAGACGATGCTGATTTGCCCAGCTCCCCTTCCCTTCTGAATAAAGCACTTTGCAGTAACATTTACTTTTAGTTTTGTCTGTATGTTTTCCTTTTACATTCACCAAATCAAAGGTTAAACCATATGAGTATATCCTCTGTTGGGGAGGAAAAGGATTTAGACAGTGCCTGTTATGTAATTAGGAATACACCTATAGGGTAGTATAATACATACTGTGGTGGTGTTGAGGTAGTGCAGGGTCAATCGCTCCACAATCTAATTGTATCCTGCATTAAAATCAAGAGGATGCAGCTCATATAACAAGTTTAACCATTTAAGGACCAGAAGGATTTACACCCTTAATGAACAGGCCATTTTTTGCCATACAGCACTGTTGTTTTAACTGACAATTGCACGGTCCTGCGACATTGTATCCAAACAAAATTGATGTCCTTTTTTTCCTACAAATAGAGCTTTCTTTTGGTGGTATTTGATCACCTCTGTGGTTTTTATTTTTTGCGCTATAACCAAAAAAAGACCGACAACTTTGAAAATTCTTTTACTTTTTGCTATAATATCCAAAAAAAACAACACATTTCTTCATCAGTTTAGGCCAGTATGTACAAGTATTCTTCTACATATTTTTGGTTAAAAAAAAAAAAAGACGCAATTAGCATATATTGATTGGTTTGCACAAAAGTTATAGCGTCTACAAAATAGGGGAAAGATTTATGGCATTTTTATTTATTATTTTTTTTTTTTTTTTTTACTAGTAATGGTGGTCATCAGCAATTTTTACCGGGACTGAGACATTACGGCGGACAGATTGGACACTTTTGACACTTTTTTGGGACCATTGACATTATTACAGTGATCAGAGCTAAAAATAGCCACTGATACCTGCATAAATGACAATGGCAGGGAAGGGGTTAAGTGTGTCCTAGGGAGTTATTTTGAACTGTGGGGGGAGTGGACTGACTGGGAGTACAGAGAGATCGCTGTACCTGATCACTAGGAACAGACCATCTCACTGAACTTTCCTGTCAGAATGGGGATCTGCTTTGTTTACATTGGCAGATCTCTGTTCTACCTCTCTGAGGAGCGATCGTGGGTGGCCGGCAGACATCGCGGCCGCCGGACCCGCACATCGGCTTCCCTGCTGTGCAGCGGGTATGTGTGCACCCACAGTGACTCGTGGACGAAACAACGTATGGGTATGTTTCGCGCAAAAGGGCTGCTCTGCCGCAGTAGATATGTGGTGGGCAGTCCTTAAGTGGTTTAGGTACTCTGGTATGCTAATAAAAAGCACTCATGGGGGCAATATACTCTTGGGGTCGATTTACTAATACTGGAGAGTGCAAAATCTGATGCAACCCTGCATAGAAGCCAATCCGTTTCCAGATTTTTTTTTTTTTTTTTTTTTTAAAGCTTAAACAAACAAGCTGAGGTTAGAAGCTGGTAGGCTACCATGCACAGCTGCACTCTGCAGTTTTAGACTTTCACAGCTATATTAACTTGCTGGTTATCCCAGGACTTTAAGACCCCTTTTTACACTGAAGTGCCGATAAAACAGCAGTTAAGCGCCGGTCATTTTAGCGGCGCTCTTGCAGCCCTTTTCGGGCATTGTGGGGTGTTTTTCAAGGTCATGTGACAGTGTGACCTTAAAAAGAAAAATTACCCGTTTGCAGCGCCTTTAAGGCGCTTTGTAAGCGCTGCCCATTCATATCAATGGGCAGGGACGTTTTGGGAGCACTATTTATAGCGCTCCCAAACCCCCCCCAAAGATGCTGCTTGCAGGACTTTTTCTAACATCCCGCAAGCGCACCGCCCGAGTGTGAAAGCACTCATTGCAATGAATGGGAGGAAGTTTTCGGGCGCTTTTTAGAGGCTATTGCTAGCGCGAAAACTGCCTCAGTGTGAAAGGGGTCTAAAAGTCCCAATACTACTAAAGTCAGGTCCATGAACAAACCTACTGTATAATCTATAGCAAGACCATAAAAGGAAGAGGTCAGCGCTAAAGAAAAGGAATAAGCAGCTTGCAGTAGGTAGGTATACAAGGGTACATTTACTAAAGCTGTAGCACTCAGAATCTGGTGCAGTCGTGCATGGTAGCCAATCGGCTTCTAACTTGTTTAATCATGACAGCTTGTTTAACCTCCCTGGCGGTATGATTATGTCAGATTTTTGAAGCTCGAAGCGGTACATTGTTTTGCATGGAAATTTGACGTTTTATATTGTAGGCCTGTCATTCTTCGTAATAACACACCTAAATCTGTCCAAACAAGAGTCTAGTAGACATCCCGGGTATGATAAAGTTTGAAACACGAAATTGTAAATTTATAATATAAATATAAAACAAATATAATAATAATACATTTTATTCAATAATTTAATCAAATAAAAAACACTGAAATTTGCTCAGTTGCAAAATTGTCGTCATCGTCGTTGTCCCTTTCAGTGTCTGAAAGGGACGAATTTCCCCACAAATCACTATCGCTCAATTCTGCAAGTGATTCTAATTTACTATTGCTGTCTTCTAGCTGCTCAAAAAAACACTTTTGATGTAAAGGGACACTTTTTGGATGCCATGCAGGATCCTGGAGACAAGGTAAATAAGCTGTACATGGTTCCTGCTATGCAATCCAGAGTGTGGCTCAGGGTTACTGCTTTTGGTAGTGAAAATTCGCTCCAAGCCACACTCTGGAATACCGCCAGGAAGGTTAACCCCTTCCCGCCTGTGCTATAGCTGAATGATGGCTATTGCGCAGGCTTACTTTGCTGGGAGGGCGTCTATTAACGTCCTGCCATGATCGCACCCCCTGCAGCGTGCAGGTGGTGAGCTCTGTTTGCCGAGTCCTTCGGACTCAGCTGATCACAGATCGGGGTAAAGGGCGGATCACAGCAGCCCTTTACCACGTGATCACGGTGTCCAATGACATCTAATCATAGATGTAAACACAAGCCAGTTACCGGCTTTTCTTTCCACGCTGACAGCATGAGGAGAGAAGAAGAAAGCCGATAACCAGCTTCTGTTAAAGGGACATTGGCACTGATTATCAGTGTCTTGATAATCGGTGCAGTCCCACCAGTGCTGCCAATCAGTGCCTCTTCATTAGTACTGCCTCATTGGTGCCACCTGTTAGTGCCCATCAGTGTAGCCTCAACAGCGCACATCAGTGAAGAAGATATAATACCTGTTTGCAAAATGTTATAACAAACAATTACTTTTTTTTCCCCAAAAAATTTTCTGTCTTTTTTGTTTGTTCAGCAAAAAATTGGTGGTAGTTAACCACTTGCTTACCGGGCACTTAAACCCCCCTCCTATCCAGACCAATTTTCAGCTTTGGGCGCTGACGCACTTTGAATGACAATTGCGCGGTCATACAACACTGTACCCAAATGAAATTTTTATCATTTTTTCACCACAAATAGAGCTTTCTTTTGGTGGTATTTGATCACCTCTGCGGTTTTTACTTTTTATTAAAAAAATGTAAAAAACTGAATTTTTTTTTAAAAAAAAGTTTATTTTTTTATATTTTGTTTTAAAAAATTTTAAACGGGTAATTTTTTTCCTTCATTGATGTACGCTGATGAGGCGGCAGTGATGGGCACTGATAGGCGGCAGTGATGGGCACTGATGGGTGGCAGTGATGGGCACTGATGGGTGGCAGTGATGGGCAGCACTGGCAGGTGGCACTGATTGGCACTACAGGTGGGCATTGATAGGTGGTACTTGTGGGCACTGATAGGTGGTACTTGTGGGCACTGTTAGGTGGCACTGTGGGCACTGTTAGGTGGCACTGTGGGCACTGTTAGGTGGCACTGTGGGCACTATTAGGTGGCACTGTGGGCACTATTAGGTGGCACTTTTATTGGGCACTGATGAGGCAGATGTGCCTCTTCCACTTGGGGACCGATGTCCCTCACATCCGATCCGGTGATCGGCTTTTTTTTCTACTCGCGCTGTCAGCGTGAGTAAAAAAAAAAACCGATTACCGATCTTTTGTTTACATCATGTGATCAGCTGTCATTGGCTGACAGCTGATCACATGGTAAGGGGCCGGGACCAGCCCCTTACATAGATCGGTGATCAGCCGAGTCTCAGTGACTCGGTGATCACAACGCGCCCGGCGCGCGCCCTGCAGGGCGCGCGCAGGGAGCGTGCACAGGGGAGGACGTCATATGACGTCCTCCCGGGAATGTAGGTCCGCGCTGTAGCCGTCATTCGGCTATAGCGCGGATGCCAAGCGGTTAAATACCACCAAAAGAAAACACTATTTGTGTTAAAAAAAAAAAAAGAAATACATTTAATTTGGGTATAGTGTAGCATGTCCGCGCAATTGGCATTCAAAGTGTAACAGTGCTGAAAGTTGGCCTGGACACGAAGGGGGAGAACGTGTCCAATAGGCAAGTGGTTAATTAAGCCGGCAATAAAACCTGGAAGCTGATTGGTTTCTTTGCAGAGCTTCACCAGAGTTTGCACTCTTTAGTTTTAGTAAATTCCCCCCCCCCCCCCCCAGTACCCAAATGCTAGAACAAAAAAGATGTATGGCCTCCAAATACAAATATTACAAACTTAAAACATGCTCTCATTGGTACAATAATTATGGTGTGCAAAAAATGTGCCAATAAAAGAAAAAAATATATAAAAAATCTACAGGGAGTGCCTTCCACTAGCTACTGAAAATCCTTTCCAAAAAACGTGAGCAACAGAATTAGATTGCACTCATGGACATTCAGCCCGGGTTCACACCTCTGCGAATTAGATGTGCGTTTCCCCACATCTAATTCGCATAGTAGGAGAATGTGATTGGCTCCCTATGGAGCTGGTTCACATATCTCCAGGGCGGCTGCGGAGTGCACTGCACAAAAACGCTGTGCGTCTTTGGCTCCGTTTCAGGGCCGAATTCAGGCATAGAATCGGCCCTGATTCGTCCCTGAAACGGGGAACAGGGACGCACAGCGCTCCTATGCGATCCGCAGCCCAGTATAGTGTGAACCCGGGCTAAAGCTGCCAAAGGGAAGCGGCAACATGAGCGGTTTGAATCAATAGGATCCCTCACACATGGTCACACCCAGCAGTACCACCTCACCTCTGGGGATAGTCAGAAGGTTTGCTTGATACTGTCTATGCTGGGCAATCCCAGCATAGGAAAAAACTATTCAGTCTCAGGGAGTGTACGAGGACATGGGGCCACACAATGAGACTGGAGGAGAAGCGGTTTAACCTTAAACTGCGCAGTGGGTTTTCCCTTTCAGGGCAATAAGGATGTGGATCTCTCTTCCACAATCGGTGGTGGCAGCGGGGAGTATGGATATTTTTAAAAGACTTGGATGTGCATCTTAAAGAGCACAACGTACAGGGATATGGGAAATAATTATAGACACTGATACATGTACACCTACACAGGTTGAACTGGATGGACTTTTTTCAGCCTTACCTATTATGTAAATATGTCTAGGAGAAAAGCGCTCACCGCATGGAGCCATAAGCAAGGGGCCACATATAGTGTACTATATTTATTAAAAAGTAAAAACTTCACACAAAAAGGTACTGTAAAAGGCTTCATCCAAATGTCAGCAAATACAAATCATTACAGATAAAACAGTTCACTTACAGAAAGAGCCGCTAGTTCCAAGCATGGAAGTGGTGGCGTTGACATCAGCGCTTCGCTCTGCCCCAGTACTGTAAAATCTAGATCTGGATTCACGAAAATCATTAAATGTACCTGAATCTGCCTTGGATATCAGCCGTCCTTAATCCCTTGCATAGCAAACTTGGAGGGGCAAGAACAGCACAGCCAGGCTTTATTGCTTTCTAAGTTGCTGTCTAACACTGGGAGCTTTCTGACAAAAGCTGAAAGCAGACCGATGATCTTATTCCTTCATTGTTCAAACAAAAGCTTTGGTGGGTCTCAGATCAAACTGTGTTGCTTAACGACTCTATAATTTGAAGGTAGGGCACAAGGAGGGCAGAAGCTGAGTATGTGTGAGACTGTGCATATATGTATGACATACAGTGAGGGAAAAAAGTATTTGATCCCCTGCTGTTTTTGTACGTTTGCCCACTGACATAGAAACAATCAGTCTATAATTTTAATGGTAGGTTTAGTTTAACAGTGAGAGACAGAATAACAACAAAAATATCCTGAAAAACGCATTTCAAAAAAGTTATAAATTAATTTACATTTTAATAAGTGAAATAAGTTTTTGATCCCCTATCAATCAGCAAGATTTCTGGATCCCAGGTATCTTCTATACAGGTAACGAGCTGAGATTAGAAGCACTCTCTTGGGCTGGGTTTACACTGGTGCGAAAAAAAAAACCAGCATGGGTTCCCCCTCCAAGACAATACCAGACCCTTTGGTCTGGCATGGATTTCAAGGGGAACCCCCACACTGAAAAAATGGCATGCCCCCCAAAAAATCCATACCAGACCCTTATCCAAGCACGCAGCCTGGCAGTTCAAGAAAAGGGAAGGGACAAGTGAGCAGACCCCCCCTTCCCGGACCATACCAGGCCACGTGCCCTCAACATGGGTGGTGGGTTCTGCGCCCCCCACCCCAAAGCACCTTGTCCCCATGTTAATGGGGACAAGGGCTTCTTCCTGGCAATCCTGGCTGTTGGTTGTCGGGGTCTGTGGGGGGGGCTTATCAGAATCTGGAAGCCCCCTTTAACAAGCCCCCCCCACCCTATGTGAATGAGTATGGGGTACATTGTACCCCTACCCATTCACATAAAAAAATAAGTGTCAAAAATAAAACGCAGTACACAGGCTTTTAAAGTAATTTATTAAGGCAGCTCCAGCGTCTCTTCTGATTTCTTTTCCCCTCTCCGGTTCTTCTTCCTCCCCTGCTGATGTCTTCTGCCTCTGCTGGTTCTTCTCCGCTGATGTCTTCTAGCCCTCTCTGGTTCTTCTCCCTCAGTTCGCTGTCTTCTGCCTCTGCCGGGTCTCCTCTCTGCGCTGTCTTCTCCCTCTGTTCTTCCGATGTTGCCTTGATGCCAGAGGCGTAACTAGAATCTTCAGGGCCCCGGTGCAAGAAACCATGAAGGGCCCCCAGCAGGGGCGTTGCTAGGTCTACAAAAGATCTCAGGCTAGAGCCCATAGCACAAATAAAAAAATCAATCAGCGCGAAGTGGTATGCAACTAGAACAGCAGCTGAACACTAGGGCCAAAATTCAAATCCCTCAATAAACATCAACAGACAGTGCAGCGCTTAATAAATGGAAAATAAAATTGAGGTAGAACACAATACAATCCACCACAGTGTGTAGACAGAACAGTCCAAATAATCAGGTCCAAATAGATCTTCAAGGTAGAAAGGACTGCATATTTGCAAATGGTGATTCCAGGAGCCCACCACCACGGAAACAAATGGCCTCTCACCTGGTGTTGTAGACCCTTTAATTATAGAGGGTCAGAAAACGCCTTTGGCATATAATCAAATAGTATGCGGCTAGGTGAATCTTCATCAAGGACTCAATGCAGGACACTCCGGTAGGGACATATAAGGAATAAAAGTGGCGAAAAATAGTGCTCTCCGTATACAATAATCTTTATTTCAGTGTAAAAATCATAAAAACACTCACAAGAGAAGTACTTGGTATAGGCAGACAAGCAGTGATGACGATCTCCTGTTCCTCCGAACAGCAGAGCAGATGCGCAGTGGCCGCGGGTGACGTCACGACGCTACCTCGTTCTGGACGCGTTGCGTCCCAGTGGGCGGGGACTTCATCAGCAGATGAGGAACGTCGTGGGCACCCGTGCTATATACCAGGTAAGTAACCATGGCTACAGTACACAAAACGAAATTGACCTGAGGCTCATCCGGAAGTCAATCCGGACGTGACTCCTTATGCAGAAATACAAAATAAACGAAGGTGAATCTCCCAAAGGCAATAGGGAAAGACCTAAATATGATAATAAAACCGCATCAATCCTCAAAAGGACAAGTGCATAATTCCCAAAAAGGAATAATACCATGCCAAGGGGAAAGTAAGATATTAAAAGTCAAAACATATATATATAAAAAAACATATGTATATAAAAAATTTAATTCGATACAATAAATATTCAGAACACTATAAAATTTAAAATGTGAGTCATCCGCGGCCACTGTCATCAAATATAATATGATAAAAATTCAATCAAATAGGAATCAACGATCTGATATAAAGCAATTTGTATCGAAATCCACGTTTAACCCCTCAGGGCAAAGAACCCTGGTTTCGAAGATCCAGTAAGATTCTCTCTTACTCAGTTGCCTTATGAAATTGCCCCCCCCTCCAGTGTCTCGTAACCCTCTCTATACCCCAAAACCTCAAACTTTTGGGATTCTGATGATGATGGAGTTTAAAGTGTCTAGAGACATTGTGGGTTTTCAGGCCTTTCTTAATGTTGTTAACATGCTCAGCAAGCCTCACATGTAGGGGTCTGGATGTTCTCCCTATATACTGGAGCCCGCACCCGCACTCCAGCATATACACGACCCCTACCGTGTCGCAGGTAATTAACTGTTTGATGTCATACTCCTTACCAGTAGCTGAGGCTAGGAATTTTTTCCTTTTCTTTATGTTCCCCTTTGCATGCTTACATGGAATGCATTTGCCGCATGCGTAGAAACCACTCAGAAAAGAAAATAACCTATCAGAGGAGGGGACAGGAGGGTTCAGAACGCTAGGGGCCAAACGGTCCCTTAATGATGGAGCCCTCCTATAAATGAACTGAGGGCGGTCAGGGAGCACAGGGCCTAAGACTTTATCTTGTTTCAAGATGGGCCAATTCTTCTATACCATTTTCTCATATGTGCGGTATTGCACATTATAGTCAAGCACCATCTTAAAATTATGATCGTCTCCACCTTTTTCCCTGACCGTATCAGAAACCAAAATCCCTCTGTCAAGACTTCTGACTTTAGTGATCTCCTCCTCAAGCTTGGAGCGATCGTATCCTTTTTGTTCAAACCTAGATGTCAAAATATGTGATTGCACCAGGAAGTCCTCCTCCGTGGTGCAATTCCTACGTAGCCTGATGTACTGACCCCTGGGGATGTTGCACAACCAAGAATGGTGGTGACAACTCCCCAGGGGGATGTACGAGTTGCGGTCCATAGGTTTGAAATAATTGGTCATAGTAAGACGGTTGTGTGTAATGTTGATAGTCAAATCCAGAAACACAACTTTTTCCTGGTCGATCATCCAAGTCAAGACAATGTTTTTGTGGTTAGTATTGAGAGTGTCAATAAACAAGTCGAGTTTATCCCTATCTCTTCTCCATATCAGAATAAGATCGTCAATAAAACGATGGTAACAAATGAGCTCTAGGGGCTTGTTAGAAAAAACTGCCTCTTCCTCCCAGTGATGAATCACCCACTTTTTTGGTTACAGCAGACGTCAGTTCTCTGTACACCATTATTGGTCACAGAGATGCTATGACGTCGGTTAAATGGGCTCTATCCTCCTCCTCATTGTCTGGGAGGCATCAAGAATTCTTGTTGAGTTGTTTAAATTTTTGTTTAACCAAAAATTATTTTTGGTACAATAGGGATTTTTATTTGCAGACGAGGGGAGTTGCTATGGGGGCCCGTTTTGCTCCCAGTGTGGCCAATCTATGGCCCACTGGGAGGAAGAGGCAGTTTTTTCTAACAAGCCCCCAGAGCTCATTTGTTACCGTCGTTTTATTGAAGATCTTATTCTGATATGGAGAGGAGATAGGGATAAACTCGACTTGTTTATTGACACTCTCAATACTAACCACAAAAACATTGTCTTGACTTGGACGATCGACCAGGAAAAAGTTGTGTTTCTGGATTTGACTATCAACATTACACACAACCGTCTTACTATGACCAATTATTTCAAACCTACGGACCGCAACTCATACATCCCCCTGGGGAGTTGTCACCACCATTCTTGGTTGTGCAACATCCCCAGGGGTCAGTATATCAGGCTACGTAGGAATTGCACCACGGAGGAGGACTTCCTGGTGCAATCACATATTTTGACATCTAGGTTTGAACAAAAAGGATACGATCGCTCCAAGCTTGAGGAGGAGATCACTAAAGTCAGAAGTCTTGACAGAGGGATTTTGGTTTCTGATACGGTCAGGGAAAAAGGTGGAGACGATCATAATTTTAAGATGGTGCTTGACTATAATGTGCAATACCGCACATTTGAGAAAATAGTACAGAAGAATTGGCCCATCTTGAAACAAGATAAAGTCTTAGGCCCTGTGCTCCCTGACCGCCCTCAGTTCATTTATAGGAGGGCTCCATCATTAAGGGACCGTTTGGCCCTTAGCGTTCTGAACCCTCCTGTCCCCTCCTCTGATAGGTTATTTTCTTTTCTGAGTGGTTTCTACGCATGCGGCAAATGCATTCCATGTAAGCATGCAAAGGGGAACATAAAGAAAAGGAAAAAATTCCTAACCTCAGCTACTGGTAAGGAGTATGACATCAAACAGTTAATTACCTGCGACATGGTAGGGGTCGTGTATATGCTGGAGTGCGGGTGCGGGCTCCAGTATATAGGGAGAACATCCAGACCCCTACATGTGAGGCTTGCTGAGCATGTTAACAACATTAAGAAAGGCCTGAAAACCCACAATGTCTCTAGACACTTTAAACTCCATCATCATCAGAATCCCAAAAGTTTGAGGTTTTGGGGTATAGAGAGGGTTACGAGACACTGGAGGGGGGGGGGCAATTTCATAAGGCAACTGAGTAAGAGAGAATCTTACTGGATCTTCGAAACCAGGGTTCTTTGCCCTGAGGGGTTAAACGTGGATTTCGATACAAATTGCTTTATATCAGATCGTTGATTCCTATTTGATTGAATTTTTATCATATTATATTTGATGACAGTGGCCGCGGATGACTCACATTTTAAATTTTATAGTGTTCTGAATATTTATTGTATATAATTTAATTTTTTATATACATATGTTTTTTTATATATATATGTTTTGACTTTTAATATCTTACTTTCCCCTCGGTATGGTATTATTCCTTTTTGGGAATTATGCACTTGTCCTTTTGAGGATTGATGCGGTTTTATTATCATATTTAGGTCTTTCCCTATTGCCTTTGGGAGATTCACCTTCGTTTATTTTGTATTTCTGCATAAGGAGTCACGTCCGGATTGACTTCCGGATGAGCCTCAGGTCAATTTCGTTTTGTGTACTGTAGCCATGGTTACTTACCTGGTATATAGCGCGGGTGCCCACGACATTCCTCATCTGCTGATGAAGTCCCCGCCCACTGGGACACAACGCGTCCAGAACGGGGTAGCGTCGTGATGTCACCCGCGGCCACTGCGCATCTGCTCTGCTGTTCGGAGGAACAGGAGATCGTCATCACTGCTTGTCTGCCTATACCAAGTACTTCTCTTGTGAGTGTTTTTATGATTTTTACACTGAAATAAAGATTATTGGAGGGGCAGGAGGCGGAGCCTAGCGGAGCAGACATGCATTGTTAGAGCTCCACACCGCTGAGGAGAGAAGAGAAGGACAAAGCGGAGCCTGCAGGCTCAAAAGGTATCCATTTGAACCTTTTTGCCCCTGGGAACAAACTGTGAAAGTTTGGGCAGGAAATATGGTACTGGGAGGAAACCGTGGCAGAAATAAAAATCACCTCACAAAGAGCTCACAGGCACTCACTGCAGCTGAAGCAGCTCCAGTCACCTCACAAGATACAGCATCAGGGCGCTCTCACAGACAGAAAATGTCACAGCAAGACTCTCCATTTGAGTCAGATACAGAACAAATCCTCTCACAAACTTCTCCACAAGACTCCTCAGTATCCCCAGTAATATTATTACAATTTGAAAAGATGCTTCATAAGGCTTTAAAACAAACCTCAGACCAAATAACAAAAAGCCTAACCAAAGAAATAAGAGAGCTGGGAAACCGCACCGCAGCCCTAGAAATAAAAATGGATGAAATTGAAATTACAACCCAAGAAAATATAACAGAATTGGAACAATTAAAAAAAGAGAATTTAATACTTCAAACTAAGCTCGAAGATTACGAAAATAGAGCCAGACGTTCAAACTTGCGCAT
Organism: Aquarana catesbeiana; assembly: GCF_042186555.1. Taxonomy (NCBI): domain Eukaryota; kingdom Metazoa; phylum Chordata; class Amphibia; order Anura; family Ranidae; genus Aquarana; species Aquarana catesbeiana. Next base: position 587,737,046 of record NC_133326.1, read on the forward strand.
AAGGGGAATACCTGAAACTGTGACAGACCTGCAATCTACTATTACTGCTCTATTACAAGAACTAAAGCCAGATATCCCTATTGAACGTTTAGAACTGGACAGAGTACACAGAGCCCTCACAGCCAAAAAGAAAGATGGACCCCCACGTGATATAATCACAAAATTTCATTATTACAGAACGAAAGAACAAATACTAATTGCTGCAAGAGAAAAAAAGGAACTTAATTTTCAAGGACACAATTATCAAATTTTTGCTGACCTATCCCAACTTACTATTACTAAAAGACGATCCATGAAACCCCAACTAATGGAACTGCAACGCCACAACATTATGTATCAATGGGGCTTCCCCTTTTCAGTCAGATTTAACTACCAAGGTACAATTTACAGAAGCAGATCAGCAGATGAACTACAACAAACCCTTTTAAAATTAAATCTGACAGAACCCACAAGCAGCAACACTCCCACACGCAGAAGAATGGCGTCATCTTCACCTTCAGGCAGCACCCAGAAAATTTCAGAACAAAATGGGAATCATCATTCTCACAAAAGAGGCCGTTATGCCACATCATCCATGGACCAAGAAGATTCAATGGACTGACATCCTAATTCCTGATATCTCTTCATTTATTATACTAAGAGATGGTTCTCTATAAAAAACCTGTATTTATAACTGAATGTAACTGCATTCTGATAGTCACACACTGTGTGGGATCATGTTACATTCCAGTTATATTTCTTATTACTTCTGATTCATATAGCCTTAGAATATATAAGTGAAATAAGGAAATTCTTGTTCAGTTATATATTATCAGGTAATAACAATAGATTTATTACTTTTTAGGACAAATATGTTCAATAATCCAGAAGTAATGGAAGCTTTTTCTTTCTTTTCTTAAAACAAATATATTATTATCTAACTAGTTCCTAGAATTATGTTTTTGTTTATTCTAATCTGAAGCAATACAACCTCAATTTTATGAGTTAACATATCTAAACAGTTGCATATGAATAAAATATGTAATTGTTTACTCTAAAATGGTTAAAATCCCAAAATAATTCAAACTATCTTCATCAATACCAAAGTTATTAACAGTACCTTTCTAACTGAATTATTTAGCCTAGGGCAAGACTAACCATATACAACCACCCTGGAATAAATAATTTCAACAAAAACTATATTCTGCACTCCAATTAATGAAACATCATTTTGATGTCTTTTGACATAGCACTTCTCTCCTGTAAGCGGAAGATCCGTGTACCCCCATTAGCCCTCCTCATTCTCCCAACCATATTATGTGGGAGTGTGACAAAGGCACTTATTCCCCTGAGAGAGATATTTATTCTCTTTCACGGGTAAATTGTGATTACTTGCAAAAAATAATTTATACAATGTATCATCTAATCTCATATGTTTTTTGTTTACTCTTTACTCCAGAATTCACTGGTTTCTTTTCTATCTATTCATCTCTTCAGTCCACACAGGTTGATCTGCGCAGTCAGCTCTGCATAACAAAAAGTAAGTCAAAACTATTTGATCTATTGCCATGGCACCACTGAATATACTTTCCCTGAATGTTCAGGGAATAAATGTCCCTCAAAAAAGGACCAAAGCCTTCCGTACTTTCCATAACAAGAAGGCTCACATAGTATGCCTCCAAGAAACACACTTCACCAAAGATTCTACTCCAAAATATATTTCTCCTTTTTATCAACAAATTTACACGGCTTCTGCCTGTACCAAGCAAAGGGGAACTCTAATTGCATTTCACCGATCCACACCATTCACCTTATCATCAGAAATTAAAGACCCAGAAGGTAGATACCTGATACTCATGGGTTATATAATGGATACAGCAATCACGGTGATTTCCTACTACGCTCCTAACAAACAACCTACACCATTCCTCTCACATATATTACAAGTGATTAATACACACAAAATAGGAACAGTGATAATGTGTGGGGATTCGAACCAGGTCCTCCTCCCATTTCTAGATAAATCACCTTTTACACCATCCAAAATAACCTCTAGATTACCTTTTTCTCAACTTCTTTCCAAATACAATCTGGTAGATTCGTGGAGAGAAAGTAACCCAATGAAAAAGAAATTCACTTATTTCTCGCATCCTCATCAAACCTTCACCAGAATAGATCATATTTTTCTAACAATAGGAATGATACCAGAAATTATTGCATCAGATATAATTCCGATTCCGTGGTCTGACCATAATGCAGTATACACTACTATAGCCTCAGCCATACCAAAAGCGCATGACCCAACGTGGTACTTACCGGACATAATGCTCAAACACCCACTACATCAGATGGCCATTGAACAAGCTTTAAAGGAATACATATCAATTAATAATACAACAGACATCTCCCCAATAACACTGTGGGAAGCTCATAAGCCTGTCTTGCGTGGTACAATACAAAGACAAATGGCACTATTTAAACGGGAACGCAAAAATCTAGCAAAAAAACTAGAACTCAATTTTAATGCAGCCTACATATCATTTCAAGATAATCCATCTCAGAGTACAAAATCTCATCTGGAAAAATCTAGATTGGAATACGATCTATTTCTCACTGAGTCAGTTGATAAATCCCTCAAACGCTCCAAACACAATTTCTACATGAATACAAACAAACCAGGTACATATTTGGCTGGGGCATTAAATTCAACTAACAAATCTTTCAAACCAATACGTTTGAAATTATCAAAAAATGTTTACACTTGTAATCCAGTTAAAATAGTCCATACATTTCACTCACATCTCGCAACTTTATACAAGACAAACAATGAATTTAATCCTACAGAGGCTGAATCCTTCTTCTCAAAAATAACCTTACCTGAGTTATCTCAGAATCAAAAAAGCAGTTTGGATGAGCCTATAACTATAGAAGAAGTTGCTAACGCCATAAAAGACCTAAAACTTAACAAAAGACCAGGCCCAGACGGCTACTCGGCTTTATACTATAAAACATTCTCAGAAATACTCTCTCCCATTCTCACTGAAACGTTTAACAAACTTCTAGATGGACATTCTTTTCGGCAAGAAACACTAATGGCAATTGTTTGTATGATCCCAAAACCCCTTTCTGATGATACTTCCTGTGTGAATTATCGGCCTATCTCTCTGTTAAACCTCGATATTAAATTATTAGCAAAAATAATAGCAAAATGCCTTAATAGCATTATAGGAAAATTAATACATAGAGATCAAGTAGGCTTCATGCCAAATAGACAGGCAGGCGATAATATACGCAGGGCAGTGTTATTGGCACATATTGCTAAAAAACGGAAAATCCCTTTATGTTTTCTATCTCTCGATATTAAGAGGGCATTTGACACAGTATCCTGGCAATATATGCAATATTCATTACAAAAATGGGGTTTTGGACCCCACTTTTTAACATGGATCAAAGCATTATATAATAAACCCAAAGCCTATATAAAATATGCTGGATACAAATCTGAAGCCTTTAATATCGAAAGAGGTACCCGACAGGGTTGCCCATTATCTCCCTTATTATTTGCCCTTATACTCGAACCCATGGCCCAATACATCAGAACAAACCAAACTATAACTGGCATTGAAGTAGGAGGTATTACACACAAATTATGTATATTTGCAGACGATATATTACTTTTTCTATCATCACCACAGGTCTCTGGTCCTAACTTAATACCAGCTCTTGATGGATTTGCAGCCCTATCCGGCCTTATGATTAATCCTAAGAAATGCCTAATGCTTAATATTTCACTCACAAACATGGAATTGATCCCGGCTAGGGCTGCACTCCCATTCACATGGGCAGAAAAATCAATCCCATATCTTGGAATTCATTTAACAGCATCTCATTCTGACTTATTCTCAACCAATTATCCTCCTGTATTAAGACAGATCACAAATCTAATAAAACAATGGTCGCAACTTCCTTTATCCTGGATAGGGAAGATTAATGCAATCAAAATGACTATTCTACCCAAATTGCTTTATCTATTCAGAGTCCTCCCTATTCCAATTCCTTCCTATTTTTTGAGAATAGTACAAAAAAGAGCAACTTCGTTTATATGGGGCTCTTCTAAACCACGTATACCTATACACACACTACATCTTCCCAAAAATAAAGGAGGCCTGGGATACCCTAATTTTACTAACTACTACAGAGCAGCACATTTGGCCAGTCTGTCCAAATACCATGCAAAACAGGAAATCCCATTATGGGTATTTATAGAGGCTTCAGAAAATGACCCACTATTAATATCAAATTTATTATGGCTTGATCCTAAAGACCGCTTTAAAATTCATAATCCCATAACTAAACACTTCTTATCTCTCTGGGATAAACTAAAAACCAAATATCAGTTACAATCTCCACACAGTCCTCTCCTTTCTTTTATCAGAAATCCGGCCTTTTATCCGGCATGGATCTACCCAAATTCTTTTAAGGCTTGGACAACATCAGGCATTCAGACACTAAATGACTTCATAGCATCTAAATCATTCCTTTCATTCCCATCGCTTAGAGAAAAATATGATCTACCAAACTCTGAGATATTTAGATATCTCCAAATCAAAAATTTCTATACACCATTCCTAAAGGGGGATACACCATTATCCCAATTATCCATTTTTGAATCAATCTGTACAAAAGATCCATTTGCTAAAGGTACAATTTCATCACTTTATAATCAATTATATGGAGTAGCAAATCTTAATAGACCCTCTTACGTTCAGAGGTGGGAGGAGGACCTGGGACGAACTTTAGAAGACACGGACTGGTCTAACATATGGCTCACATCTAAGTCATCTTCACCCAACATCTTAGCACTGGAGACAAATTATAAAGTCCTAACTCGCTGGTACCTTGTACCCGCTAGAGTGGCAAAATATTCACCTAATACCTCAGCTCTTTGTTTTCGAGGATGCCCAGAAATAGGCACATATTTACACATATGGTGGACGTGCCCAGTGTTCCAAACCTTCTGGAAGGAAGTCTTCGTGACTGCATCTAAAATATTTAAAAAAATAATACAACCAGATCCATATTTAACTTTACTTAATCTAAAACCGGAATGGCTAACACTCTCTCAATTCAAACTTATGATCCAACTAATAACGGCTGCAAAACAAACAGTGGCCAAGGCATGGAAATCTCCTACATTGGTACTAGCAGAAACAATTCACAGAATGAATAATACAATGTCCCATGCTAAGATGGTAGCCATCGATCAAAATCAAATTCCAAAATTTGAAAAACTTTGGCATCCTTGGATAAAACAACAGTTCCTGTCAAACTTCAATGACTCTGTCCTGTTGCCATGGTAACAGATTAAATGACTTACAGAGACACCCATTTTAAGGCTTCAAAGAGAACTAAAAAGAATAATAAACTGACGAGCGGGACAACCTTGTGGACCATACCTCTACCTTTCAACCCTTTTTCTTCTTTTTCTTTCCTTTTCTCCACCTTACGATTAAAGCTCATTATCAGAATCTATTTGACCTATATACACTCTACTTGTAAACAATATGTATAGTAGGTATAAATCATTTAAATACCTACAAAAGTAACTAAGGAAATGATATATATCTTTAATTTAGGTTTACGTAAACCCAATGTTTAATATTTGAAATTTCATTATATTTACCTATAGAAACCCTACTGTAAAACAATGAGCTTACTTTATAGATCCTTGTAAACTTACTTTATGTATCTTTATAACATTGTATACTCAATAAACTTCTTTTGACAAGGAAATAAAGATTATTGTATACGGAGAGCACTATTTTTCGCCACTTTTATTCCTTATATGTCCCTACCGGAGTGTCCTGCATTGAGTCCTTGATGAAGATTCACCTAGCCGCATACTATTTGATTATTTGCCAAAGGCGTTTTCTGACCCTCTATAATTAAAGGGTCTACAACACCAGGTGAGAGGCCATTTGTTTCCGTGGTGGTGGGCTCCTGGAATCACCACTTGCAAATATGCAGTCCTTTCTACCTTGAAGATCTATTTGGACCTGATTATTTGGACTGTTCTGTCTACACACCGTGGTGGATTGTATTGTGTTCTATCTCAATTTTATTTTCCATTTATTAAGCGCTGCACTGTCTGTTTGTTAGAGCCCATAGCAGCAAAGTAAAGAAAACCATACGGTTGAGCGGGCATACACGTGTGTGTGTGTGTATATATACATATATATATAAAATATGGTTACATATCTATGTGTGGATCCCCCCTTACATCAGGGTTCCCAGAGATCTGCCACTTACATCAGGGTCCCCAGAGAGCCCACTCCTTACATAAGGGTCCCCAGAGAGCCCCCTCCTTACATCAGGGTCCCCAGAGAGCCCCCCTTACATCAAGGTCCCCAGAGAGCCTCCTTTTTACATCAGGGTCCCCAGAGAGTCCCCCACTACATCAGGGTCCCCAGAGGGTGCCCCTTACATCAGGGTCCCCAGAGAGCCCCCCTTTACATCAGGGTCCCCAGAGAGCCCCCCTTACATCAGGGTCCCCAGAGAGCCCCCTCCTTACATCAGGGTCCCCAGAGAGCCTCCCCTTACATCAAGGTCCCCAGAGAGCCTCCTTTTTACATCAGGGTCCCCAAAGAGCCCCCCACTACACCAGGGTCCCCAGATGGCTGCCCCCCCCTTCCAGAGGTTCCCTTGTACCTGGCTGGTCTCCGCTGTGCATCTCCAACCCCCAGCACATCTCTGTACCCCCCACCTGGGGGGAGGTGGGAGGTGGCAATTGGCAGCTCTGTGATGTCCGCGGGATCTCTCCGGGGCTAGTAGTTCTCTTCCCGAGTGTATACAGTGGAGAGGGGAGGGGCCTCTGACCCAACCAGGTATCAGCAAGAGTGTAGAAGCAGGGTCAACTCACTCTCTCCACTGTATACAGTCGGGAAGAAAACTACTAGCCCCAGGGAGATCCCGTGGCTCGCGGGCACAATAGAGCTGTCGATCGCCCCCACTGCATACTAAATTGACAGCCAGAGGTGCAGGGGGTGATGCCGGGTCTTGGGCCCCCCCACAGAGGCAGAACGCCAGGGCCCAGTTGCAAGTGTGACTGCTGCAACCCTGAAAGTTCCGCCACTGCTCATTGTGCTCTCCCAGTGAAATGCCAGGTCCGCCCTGTGCTATGACTTATAAAGTCATGGGGCGGGGCCATCCGGTGATGTCGTATGGAGGCCACATCCCACGCCCGGGGCATGATGGGGCGGTGAGGTCATAAGGGGGGTGGCCTCCCTATGATGTCACCGGATGGCCCCGCCCCATGTCTTTATAAGTCATAGCACACGGCGGACCTGACAAATACACCAAGTCATGTGCGAAGGGGTCAAATACTTATTTCACGCATTAACATGCAAATCAATTTATAACTTTTTTGAAATGCGTTTTTCTTGATTTTTTTTGTTGTTATTCTGTCTCTTACTGTTAAAATAAACCTTCCATTTAAATTATAGCCTGAACATTTCTTTGTCAGTGGGCAAATGTACAAAATCAGCAAGGGATCAAATACGTTTTCCCCTCTGTACAGTAAGTGGGCCAGCTCCTGTCTTTATTTTGCAAAAAAGTTTCCTCTCACCCCTACATAATAAAAATAACATACCAAAGTGGATCACTGATATGAAGTCACAGTGGAATCATAATGAATAGGGCTGTCTCCATCTTTTTTCAAATGTCCATATATTATATAATGATAAGTCTTATCCAACTTCTTTGGTCTATTTTATTTAATTTTAATTTGTGTATTTGGCAGGATTCTACTGTGGTTTGAGGTTTGTGCAGCTCGTGTTTCTCTGTTCCAAAGTAATGAAATTGAAACATAGGCAGTCTAATTTTTCCAAATCTCTGCTATATAATGAGCAATTCTGGTAATTACAGCCTCTCTGGGATTCTTGTGGTCTGGTACTTTTTTTTCACATTGGCCTGTATAATAATCATCAAACCCTTCTTTATTAATTAATAGGATGCTTTTATGAATCTATTTAGCTATTTTCAGGCTAGACAAAACAAGTCTTATCTACATACTCATATAATGTAGATAAAATAAAAAGGAAAAAAGAACCCCAAACTATAAAAAGAATTCAAATTGATAAGAACATTCAAGTATGGAGGTTGCCGAATTTGTAGATATGTGGAGGTTGAAAGTGACTTTTCGAATTTTGGTGATGCTAAGTATTTTAATAGAAATTGCTGGTGGCCATCATCTACTAAAATGCAATTACAGTGTGATAAGTGTATCAAAATTAATAAATAATGAACATATTCAACCAAATATGTAAACCAAAATCACATATGTAATATTAAAGTGCCTATACACAAAAGTGCTGACTGTGCAATTAAAACATGTGAATATAAATTGCTGAAATCAGTCAATAAAGTGATCAGCATGACCCTTCTTCACCATCTGTAACGAAGCAACCTTGTGTGCTGTTCTGAATGCCCCTTTAGGGGTGCTCACTCACCAAAAGATGTTGACCCCGTACTTGTCATATTAAGTTCAATCTGCGGTAATGTACAATGCCTTCCCACTTGTAAATTCTGCTCTCCACTGCTTGTTGAACCGCCAAGAGCTCACTTTCTCACATAAGGTATTCAGACAGAGGACAGACCAGGAAAATTGTCATAGCACAACATGTAATGAAATGCGAGGCGGGACTTCCGGTTGCGACATCACTTACTCCATTTGGAGGGCACGCTGGCTGGTACAAAGCAGTGGTGTATTATAGGCATTCTTCAGCTGGTCATTCTGGTTTCTGGGGGGCACCCTAGTATATGAGTGCATTATTTTAATTATGTGGGATTTTTTTAATGAACAAACAATTTGCGCTATGACAATTTTCCTGGTCTGTCTTCTGTCTCAATACCATATGTTAAATAGTGCTCTCTTGGCGGTTAAACAAGCAGCGGTGAGTGGAGTTTACAAGTGTATTAGGATAGATGAAGAGTAAAGATTAAAGTGATTGCAAACGATCACCTTGTAAAATAACCCATTCAGTTAGAAAAGAAAGGCAAAACGTTTTTGGATAGATAAAAAAAACATTACGAATACCTTTTTTCCATTTTTTTTAAATAAATGATCACATTCCCTCTATTGTCAGCTTCATAAGAGCTGGGGGGGGGGGGGGGGAGAAGCAGCAGCACACTGCCTTTCCCAGTGAATGGCTTTGTGGGGGGAGGTGTGGTGTCAGGACAAGTCTGATCATTGGAGTTCCCACCATAGCTAAAGAACTGATCACGGTGTGCTCTCCTGCTTAGTGGTGATTTACCATAAAGGAAGCAATACAAAGAGTTCAGGATACTTTCTGATACAAGTACATGATACAGCAGGCACATATCAGGAATATGAAGTGTTGGAGTAACAAACGCTTTAAGCTCTGGTGATGTAGTACTTAAGCAATGAGGATGAAAGGGAAATGCCTAGCCTTAGAGAAGCTATCTGTAACTAGCAAAGGTTGGATCATTCACACTTAGCATCCTGCAGAAGATTACTAATGTAATTGAAACATGTCAATGTGTCAGCCATTGAGCTCTCCTATGCCACAAGGTGCATGACAGCATGAACAAACAACTGGCCACTGCCCCCACCTATAACTGGCCTTTACAACAAGGGGAACATGGAAGGCCAACGCATGCAAATCAAAACCAAAGGAAATTCCCAGCTTAACTCACTTGCCAGTCTGCCACCAACCAAATTATCCTGTCTAACAGTTTACGTTAAAAACAGGGGTTTAATTAGCACACATTTGCAAATACATGCATAAGCTGCAGAGCCGCTCCAAGGCACCCCAGTATTCAGTAAATGGACGTGACCTGACACACTATATAAAACACATGGTGGCCTCCATCCCTGATTTGGTAGGTAGAAAGGAAGAGTGTGTGGGACTTTAAATGAGGGAACGCCATGTCAGGAGAAAATAACAACATAGTATGAAGTATGAAATAAAGTTACATCACATGATTTATTTATTACAATCTAGAATACATATCAGTTGACGGGGCCCTTCCCTGGGAATGGGAGTATAAACTAGCCTTGGAGCAGCCGCTGGTTCATTTGCTTGACTCAATCACAAGGAAACACACACTGATCCCACACACAGGTTACCCTCTTCGCTGGGAGATCAGCCACCTTCTTTTGGTATGTTTTTTTCTTCCCTCTACTTAATTTTATTTCACATACATCCCCTCATGTAGTCCCCTTGTGGGAACACATAGACATTTTGCCACACTATCTTCACACTTTTATACATGTAATTAATCCATTTTTGACACATTTTTTCTAGGAACACTATGCACTTTTCGTGCACACATAGTCTATATTGGATCATGCTGTGACCACTGTGTTTGGGTCTGGGCGCTGTTCTCCGTCCTTGGAGGGTTTCCTCGTCTTAGCCCCGGGGGAGACATCATGCCTGTTACCCCTGTCTTCCTTGGCGGATACCGGACCTGGCCTTGAGGCTGTGTAGTAAGTATCCCAATCTATCTCCACCTTGTTGTCCTCCCTTATTCTAAGGGTATTATCATTCTCATTCATTTCCTTCCCAGTATATTACTTCACAACATTCCTGATGAATGACTGTAAAGCCAGGAAATGCGCTGAGTGCCACTAGATGCCAACAGTTACTTGTCTCTATTACATATGTTTTTCAATCGATTTAATATACCATGTATATTTGCCATGTCTATTTTTATCTGTATTGCATGCTATGAGCAGCATATTTAGTGTAAGTCTTGTGACTACCTATTTGATACAGAATATCTAATATGTATTCTAGATTGTAATAAATAAATCATGTACTATAACTTCATTTCTATGTTGTTATTTTCTCCTGGCATGGCGTTCCCTCATTTAAAGTCCCACAAACTCTTCCTTTCTGCACCTCAGTATTATCCGCAGTCCTAACACTTGTAAATTTATGAGAGCCTTCATAGAAGAAGCACATGCATTCTAATGGATAAATAGAGGGCAGGTGAGCCTTGAGGTAGCTCACCCCTCCTTAAAGCGGTGTTCCAGCCGCAAAATTAAAAAAAAAAAAGTCATCAGCTACAAACACTGTAGCTGCTGACTTCTAATAAGGACACTTACCTGTCCAGGGAGCCCGTGATGTTGTCCCCCCCCCCAAAGCTGAGCCATCCATCGGATTGGGTGCAAGGCTCCACTGCCGGTTTCTGACTGCGCATGCGCAAGTCCCACGGCTGTGGCTTCACAGCCGAGCACCGACTGCGCATGCGAGAGCGCCGCCACGCGCCGTGATTGGCCGCGCAATCATCTGGGACCTGTGACGTGTCCCAGATGATTGACAAGAGGGAGGGGGCAGAGCTGATCTCCCTTCCTGCACTGAGGGAAGTGACGTCAAGAGCCCAGGTGCTGAAGGAGGCAGACTACGAGGGACCCCCTAGCAACAGGCATTTAGAGGTGAGTAAAAAAAAAAAATTCTCTTAATTTTTTTTATTCACATAAATGACATTTTTTTTTTGGGTGGAACTCCACTTTAAGTTCCACAGTGAGTATAACAAGCATGCTATGCTGCATATACAGACTGATTTTATTGTTGTGGGTTTAGTAACACTTTAAGGTTTTTTTGTTGTTAGAGTAGGCAAATTGTCAGGCGTGGCTGGCAGCTAAGCCTGCGAGTTAATCTGGGTTGAGTGAGTGACACAGGGAGGCTGGATGACTCAGCAGCAGCATCACTGGTGACTCCCCCTGCTTGCTGGAAACTCGGAGAAGATTCCAGAAGCAGTTGGGAGGGTTCTAGGAGCAGCTGTCTGGAGTATTCTGGGGGCCTTGATCAATCCCCAACAGATGGGTTGGCAGGGGGCAGGCCCCCTCAAATACTCAGGGTCAGCCCAGATGGGGGAGTGGAGTTTGAGTGGAGATGGAGTGTTAGGCTGTTGGAGGCCTTTGGGAGTAGCCCCCTAGTCTGGGGGGTGAACTCAGGCCTGGGCTCCGGTGGGGAAGGGATCCCTTCTCATGACACACAGAGGGATCATGACCAGGAAGCACGGGAACAAAGAGGAAAGCAGGAGAACACTGTCGGGCAAATCTTCAGGGAGAAAGACGGTCAAGAGGGCTGGTGAGTGTTACAGTCAGAGGACTGAGAGGCTTGAAGGGACTGGGTGCAAGCAGTCTGGGATGGATGCAGAGTCAGTCTGGGAGGACTGTGGAGAAGTGACCAGGAGGGCTAGTCAAAGGGGCAGCTGCAGCCAGGCAAGCTGGCAGTGCTTGAAGTGGTGGTATTGGGAATAGTAGCCACCGGAATAGGATAGCCAAGCACTAAAAACCTCTTTCTGCTACACTACCAAATGGGCCTGTGGTCCCTGCCTGCAAAGGGCATCACATAATAACCCTTACCCCATCCAAGTTCAATCCCTCTAATAAAAAGAACAAAACAAAGCTGCAAGGACTGATTCCTGCCTCCAGAGTGAGTGGAAATTCATGTGCCTGGCTGTGCAGAGTCGGAGATATATTAGACATATTTACCAGCGGCTCCTGCGGGGGTAGTGCTACATATGCTTGTGTCTTTGTAAGTGCTTGCAGGGACTCTCATCCAGGCAGGTGTGTCAGAGGGGCTGAGGACCTAAATTACTAAGCAGCTCTTTTGGGGATAAAGCGACAAATATTTGTGTGTTTTTTTAATAAAGCTTTGTGAATTTACTTTTGGTATGTTTGTGAATGCAGAGTGTTCGATTATTTTAGTCTTTTTTGTTTATATAAAAGTAAACAAAGAGAACCTGACAATAAAGCCTCATGCACACTGTTGGAACATTGCACACTGTTGGAACTCTCCTAGCAACCTTCCTCCTGGCAGTAGCAATTTGGCAAAAAATGAAGCTTGTAAATGTGTGTAACGCGTTTAATTAATTAATTTAATTGGCCAGAATAAATAATTTAACGTCTGCCGTTAATACGCGTTTAGATGCGTCAAACATTTTTTTTGCCCAAACTCTGCTGATTCTGGATGCTTAGGCAGTGTTTTTTTTCCTGACTCTAAACCAGTATTCCTCAACTCTAGTCCTCAAGGCACACCAACAGGTCATGTTTTCAGGCTTTCCATTATTTTGAACAGGTGATTTGATCAGTTTCAGTGCCTTAGTAATTACCACAGCCGTTTCATCTGAGGAAAAAAAAAATGCCACATGCCTCTATGAGCAGCTGTAAAAATGTCCTGTTTGCATGAGGCCTTAAATAATGGAAAATTGTATACTCACCTTTCCGTAATTTTCCTTTCCTGGTGCATCTTCAAGGCAGCATACAGTGGGTTGTGACTCCGCCCCCACAACCTGATAGGACTGGTTAACTATAAATCAAAGACAGACCCAGCTCACAGCATTCTCTGTAACTCTCACCATTTGGGTGGGAATCTGGATGCTGCCATGAAGATGCACCAGGAAAGGAAAATTACGAAAAGGTGAGTATACAATTTTCCATTTTTCTGGTGCATCGTGGCAGCATACAATGGGAACTAACTCGCCATCGGGAGGGTGCAAAAAGATTTTGTAATCATCAGTAGCGTAAGTATGCACCATGAATTTTCCAAATTTTACTGTCATGAGCAGTGGCGGCTGGTGCTCAAAATTTTTGAGGAGGCGCAAACAAACTGAAAAAAACAAAACATCAATTGCAGCCTCACTGTGTCCATCAAACGCAGCCAATGTGCCCATCAAACAAAGCCACAGTGCCATCAAACGCAGCCACTGTGCCATCAAACGCAGCCACTGTACCCATAAATTGCCACAACTGTGCCCATCAAGCGCAGCCACTGTGCCCATCAAGCGCAGCCACTGTGCCCATAAATTGCCGCCACCGTGCCATTAAATGCAGCTACTGCAACCATCAATTGCCGCCAGTGTGCCCCATCAATTGCCACTAGTTTGCCCCATCAAATGCTGCCAGTGTGCCCCCCCCCCTTCCGGCACTGTCTCGGGTCACGCTGTCCTCCACGCTCCCTCTGAGTCCTCAATGTCTTCTTCCTTCTTCTGCCATGATTGGATGCCTGATAGGTGTCCAATCACAGCGCCTGTCACTTCAGCCAATCATGTGACAGGTAACCAGACCCGGTGCACCTGCTTGGCTGAGAGGCAGGTCAGTGTTAGGGAAGCGATTTGATTCCCTAACACAACACTGTGTAAACAGCGAACGCATAGCAGTGCGCCAGCTGTTTACCAATCTGGAAGCCTATTAGAGCCCAGCCGCTGTAATTCAGATGCTCGGCAAGGGGCTGGACACCTGAATCGGGGGCGGCAGTGGCGACAATAGATAGATTCATGCAATGCATGAATCTATCTATTGGAGATTGATGGGTGCAGGAGAGGGGGCGGCGCTCCTGCGCCCTCTATGGACATACTGCCACTGGTCATGAGCCGGGTTCACCTATTAAAGTGTAATGAAGGTGTCCTGGGAGGACCATATTGCTGACCTGCAAATAGCCTCAGGAGACACTCAGCACTGACTTGTCCACGGAGCTGACATTGCCCTAGTTGAATGTGCTCTTAAGACCTCCGAAACAGGAAGGCCTTGTGAAGAGTAGGCTCTTTTAATTGTCTTAACAATCTAGAAGACAACTGTACGTGTTGATGCTGACGGACCCCATCTTAAGCCACGCTGGAACCAAGTACAGGATTTCAGCTTTCCCAAGTGGAAAGGTAGCTGCCAAGCAGGTCACCAGAGTTAGATCAACATCCAGGGGATGTAGTTCTCTCACTCAACCAAGAAAGATGGTAAATTGACTTCCTGATTAATTGGAAGAGAAAGACACGCCATGGATAAAAGCAGTCTGGAGTTTTAGGACTATTCTGTCCGGGTAGAACGTTAAGTGAGGCTCCTTGAATACAAAGCCTGCAGTTCTGACACCCTTTTTCACAGAGGTTGTAGCAACCAGAAATACTGTTTTCAGGGTTAGATTGCAGAGTGTAGCCAATTCTGTAGGATAGAAACGAGGCCTTGATAAAAATGAAGACCACATGCAGGTTTCACATAGGGAACAATGGTTTCCTGGGAAGTCTATAACGTCATGCAAGCCTTTTAAGAATTGCATCACTAAAGGGTTAAGGACTCCTTAAACCCTTGTAAGTGCAGACAAGGCTGAACTTTGAACTTTAAACATATTTGAACCTAGGCTCCTGTTCAACCCCAGTTGTAAGAACTGTAGAACCTTGGCTGGTTTAGGTGATAAAGGACTCCAGGCTTTTTCTGTGTGAGATCTGCATAATTTTCCCATACTCTTTGGCAAGTCTTATTCATGAAGACCTCTCTGGCTTGACACAAGGTAGCCATTACCTGCACTGAGCACCCTTGACTAGGTAGCCTCCGCCTCTCAACTGCCATGCCATCAAAAGTAGTCTCTTGGAGCTGGATGGCAAAACTGTGCATGAGAAAGCAAATCTGTCATCACTGGAAGAGGCAGTGGAGACTCAATGCTTAAGTTTAGGAGAGACAGACACTAGAGCCTCCTAAGCCAAAATGGTATATTTGCAATTATCGATAATGGAAGCTCCACTGACAGCCTACAAATTCTACCCTTCCACTGCTGTCCAGGTGCTGTAAAAATCTTGCTCCTCTTCTTAAAGGAGTGAATGATATAAGGGCTTTGTACACTACTCTCAGTTCAAGAGCATTCAATACGATGTCTCATATGCTGAACATCCCATGACCTTGAGCAGGCTGCTCTTTGAAATGCGTCCCCCAACCTTTCTAGCTGGGGTCTGATGTGATGATGTTCCATTCAAAAACAATTGGTCAGGTATGAAGAACCAAGAATACTCCGGCACTGTTCTGCTGGAAGAGACTTCACTCCCAAAGCACTTTTGACTTTCTCTATCAGAGGACAGATATTCCCTTGTGGAAGTTCTACTGAATTTTTCCCGTCGCTATTGCAGACAGTAATGCCCTGTACACACAATAGGATTTTCCGATGGAAAATGTGTGATAGGACCTTGTTGTCGGAAATTCCGACCGTGTGTAGGCTCCATCACACATTTTCCATAGGAATTTCCGACACACAAAGTTTGAGAGCTTGCTATAAAATTTTCCGACAACGGATTTTGTGTGTACACAAATCTGACACACAAAGTGCCACGCATGCTCAGAATAAATTAAGAGACGAAAGCTATTGGCTACTGCCCCGTTTATAGTCCTGACGTACGTGTTTTACATCACCACGTTCAGAACGATCGGATTTTCCGACAAAATTGTGTGACCGTGTGTATGCAAGACAAGTTTGAGCCAACATCCGTCGGAAAAAATCCATGGATTTTGTTGTCGGAATGTCCGATCAATGTCCGACCGTGTGTGCAGGGCATAAGACCTTTGTGAATGCCCTGTGAAAGATGTACAGACCAAAGGGGAAGCACTGAAGCTGGTGGAAGAATTAAGTAGGTGTCTGATAAACCTACAGAGCATCCAGTCTCCCAGATTTATCAATAATATAATTGATTGGAGGTTTTCTATCTTGCACGACTCTGAGTTCCTGTGTTTGGTGAGTTTTTTTTTTTTTCTCAACTTTAGCACTGGGCACAGATTACCTGATTTTTTTTTTTCTGCTAGGAACAGAGGTGAACCAAATCCTCATCTCCTCTGGGCAACTGGAAACTTCATGATTGCTTGTTTTTTTATTTAATCCAGCTAAAAACTGGACCAGAATTTTTTACTTCTCCATCAACTCTGGTAGCCTGGCTAACTAGAAGAGATTGAAAGTTGGACATCCCACCTATCAATGTTATGTGATCGTTATGCTCATTGAATTACGCCCCTGCGTGGGTGAACGTTTGTCATGATGTTATACTTTTTCAATAAAAATTTTTGTACCAGAATGGTGGAAGTTTAAGGGATGTCCACCTATGTCATGCCAATATAGCTGGTATGGCCCACTGAGCCTGAATATTTTCCATCCAGGTGTGCGCGCAAAGCTTCACACAGCCACCCCCTGGATGGGTGCACCCTTAAAAGGACTTCTGCTGTTCTCCCAAGACAGGTGCCATAGTTTAAGGCTTCAATAATGAAGATTGGGTACTTCTTCAGTTCCTTTACTAATCTTTTTTCCGGTCCGTAGGATTTTGCCTCCTTGTATCTACTTGGGAGTTGCCGTCTGCATGCTGGACCTTTCTGAATTTTCTGTTTTTGTCAGATGATATTAGCCCAAACCTGCTAGTGGTCACCCTTGAGATGGCTGTATTCTGTCTACTCCCAAAATAGATTGGATCAGTTGCCTGGTATCTATTTTTTTTTTTTTTAAGGACCATGGCTTCATCCATAATGCCCCTCTTGCCATGACTGTGGGGAACACCGCTATTGAAAAACATCAATTGGCGTCTACTGACACATCCGCCACAGAGTCTTCTGCCAGATTCAGCTCTTACAAAGCTGTTACCACCTTGTCTCTTCACTTCTTTAAAGGGTTACTCCGCTTTTCAATCTGCAGGGCTGTAATTTTCTGTAAAATGCAATGCAATATGATTATTCGGAGGTGTTCTGTACACAGAGTGTACAGAACACCCCTCTGAAACATCATTTCCTGCTTGTGTGACTGGCTCACTGATTTTTCCAGGAATCCGCACCAAGATACAAGTCAGATTTTTGGCATCCATTGCAACAAAAATGTAATTTTTGGTAACATACTCTTAATAGGAAATCACGTCTAAAGGGATGCAGACTCTGCCACTTTCTTCAGAGTCCTGCAGGTACAGCAGCTGGTTGATAATTATGAAACCACTCCCATTAGACTTACTCAACACATGGGCTGGTTATTGCTGGTCTGCTGACACCTGCAGATGCTACAGTATGTAGGTGCACTTCAGATCTAGATCTAATTTTCGAACTAGAGCCTCCTTGAATGTTACAGCAAGGTGACATGTCTTACCAGCTACATTAATGATGCATCCACCACCGGAGGAGACTGCAGCAGGTTGACCTTTAGCTTTTTAACAGTTCTGACAGCCTGTTATACGGGCATTTTTCTCTGACCCCTTCCATGCTTCCTAGATTAACTTCTCCAGTTGTTAAGTGAAGGGAATGAGTACGTTCTAACCTTGTGGAGAGTTTCCTCCACTTCACTCCAGGCAAGTGCATCTTTAACTGCCCTTGCAAAAAGGCTCTATTGGGCAATCTTCAAAGCTTGTTGCCCCTTTATTGCTTTCTTCCCATGGCAAGCTTTCCAATTTGGACACCACCTATTGGCTCTGGTTGGAAGTGCAAGGCAATTCAGCCAATGACTGGGGAGGGCAGGCTTCATGTATCAACTCCTTGGCCGATTCTTTAATTAAGGCGGCTACTTTCCAGACATCCCCTTCTTTTCTCCAAGTGGACTTGACATGCTAGCTTGTCAAGCAATGACTTTCCACCACAAATGCAGCAACCATTAGGGCTGGTAACCTGTGGTGTTTGTAAATAGGGAGCAATAATAATGAGAGGTGAGATTATGACTGGTTGTCTGCGCCTGAATGGTGACTGTTCTGGATTTTAGAGGGCTCCCTTGCAGGGCTGTATACTGCTTGTTCCAGGCAGATTTAACATACGCGCTCGGCAGCCAATGACTTTCCACCACAAATGCAGCGACTATGAGGGCTGGTAACCTGTGATGTTTGTAAACAGAGAGCAATGATAATGAGGGCTGACATGATGACCTTAATCAACATTGACAGGATGTCTGTTCTTAAATGGTGACTTGTCTTGACCTTCGGAAGGCTCCCTCCATCTTGTGGTCCTTACAGGACTATAGATATTGGCTCTCTTTTTCTCAATCTTCACTACTTACCTTATCCCTATACCTTAAAAGCAGTGTGTGGTCTGACAGGGCAGCGTTCCCTATAGAAACAGAGCAAAACAGCAGACTGAAATGAAAAACAGCATAAGGCTAAGTCCCCACTATTGCGACCTGAAAGTCGTGCGATTTTGCTGTAAATTTGATGCAACGTGAAGCAATGCCTGTGGATACTTGAGGTCTATAGACCTCAAGTCGCATCAAAGTGGTACCAAAGCAGTGCAGGGACTACCCTGAAGTGGCTGTGACTTGAAGTCACACAGATATGAACGGTACTCATTGGAAATCATGGGGTACGACCAGGGCCGTCTTTAATATTGATTGGACCCTGGGCAAAACTTTTCTTGGGGCCCCCCCCATGCAGTTTCTCTTTCCATCTGCTCTGAGACATACAATAAATAGCTGCTGGACTCAAAATCAGTTTACTGAATCAGACCAGGCAGCGATTGCGATTGGTTGCCAGAGGTTACAGTGTATCATTACCGCTCACTGACTGGTTGCTAGAGGTTACAGCACACATTATGGCTCACTGATTAGTTGCTAGAGGTTACAGCACACAATTTCTGCTTGTTGATTTGCTGCTAGAGATTACTGTGGATATGACCTCAGGGGTCATGATATACATATCAATGCCGCCTGCCGCCGCTATTTACATATGAATGCCGATAATTTACATGTAAACACAGGGTCTGCAGGTGAGTCATCTGTACACAACAAAAGGGCAGAGCTGGGCAGAATTAGTAGCAGCACTTCACACTGAGATATTGGGACACAGCACGGGACTAAAACCTCAAGTAACGAGGTAATTTAAACCAGCATAGTTGGCAAGTATGAGGCAGCTGCTTTGGGCCCCACAACAATGACAGGGCCCTGGGCAGCTGCCCCTTTTGCCCTGCCTTAAAAACGGCCCTGGGTACGACTTGACATGTGACTTTGCATTCCTAAGTCGCACTAGTGGAAACTGAGCCCAACACAGTGATCCCAGAACAAACATTGAGAAGGAGATAGGAAGAGCCCAGGTGAATGCCATAAGGAGCACAATGATCCCAGAGCAACACTGAGAAATAAATAGGAAAAGCCCAGGTGAATGCCATAAAAAGGGAAAAACATACCTGCAAACAATGACCACATAAGCATCCAGCATGCATGAGTAGCGAGCTCCACCATTTGTTCCCCAAAAATGCCAAAACCATTTAGACTGTTACATTTTGCCATTAGTGATGATATCAGTGCCTGAGCATGCTCAGATCTCCATCCTGGAAAAGCTCTAGCCAGGAAACCGGTCACAGAGGCTGCATCAATTCCGGCCTCTCATTCTCAGAGTGTACTTGCACTGCTGCCAACATCTTGGAAATGGCAAATGCCCATAAAACAGAGAAAAGAAGTAAAAAGCATATGGAAAGCCTGACAATTACGTCAAAGCTCGTTTAAAGCTTTGACAGGCCTGCACCACCAGAAGGGGACTCCAACCATATAGCTCTTGTAGAGGCTGTAGAGGGAGGACTTCCACCGAGGCTGAAATATGCCCCCCAGACCACCAGAATGGGGCTCCAACCATATAGCTCATTTAGAGACTGTACAGGAAGGACTTCCACCCAGGAGAGGCTGAACCTGGCTGGGGCGACAAACGGTAAGGGATCCCTCATGACTCCAGTCCTGATCAGGTGAGGAAAAAAAGGAGAATGCTATGAGCAGGGTCTGTCTTTGATTTATAGTTAACCAGTCCTATCAGGTTGTGGGGGCGGAACCATTGTATGCTGCCATGATGCACCAGGAAAGTCAATTATGTTAATAACATAAAAGAAAATAAAACACATTCTACAAAGGACAAATAGGGTCCAGGCTTCTCACAAAATACATGTGATTAAATGCTACTGCTACAAAGGGTGCTCAGTTTCCTGCATTTACAAAGACTGGGCTAGGACTTTATGGCCTCTTTCTGGGCAAAAGTATCACAAACAGGAACTAGCATGTACATAATAAAACAGCACCAAAGAAGGATTCTACTGTAACGGCACATTTTAATATGATAGGTTCTCTTTAAATAAGAAACATCAGAAAATGTTTTTCCTCTCTACTAGTTGTTTGTATAAGGACTGGACTATAGTCTACATCTGATGATTAGAAAAGAGAGAAACTGAGAGTCTTTGGTGAAATAGTACCATTTTAATTTTTTTTAAGGGTGCGGTGGGCTTGAAATAGCTCTCGAGGGTTACAAAATTTCGCAAACTTTTCTGATCCTGCTCTTCCACCAAAAAATGGAGAAACAGCAGGAAAAAGTAAACAAAAATATACTGTTGATGCAAAAATAATGATAAAATACACAAGGAAAAGAGAATGCATTAAATTACCCTTAATACAATTCCTACCCAGACAGGGAATGCATAGTGGTTTTGCATACATGTTCTCTCTTTATGCAGCGGTACCCCCATAGGGGCTGTTGGTGATTGTGGTCCGTCTCTGACCCTGCACAGCCAGGCACATGAATTTCCAGACCCACTTTAGTCAAAAATCAGTCCTTGTATTTTGTTTTTTGTGTTTTTTTTTTTTTATATTGAGGGGATATAACTTGGATGGGGATAGGATACATATGGGATGCCAACTTGATTGAAGATTGAAAAATGCAGGGACTAACTATATACACCTCTGGTATATACAACCTCTCCTCTTCACCTCCAGCATACACTTGATTGCAGACTATCACTCCCAGGACCAGCTAGCAATGTTGTTGGGGCCTCACACTGATATGGTAGTCTTAGTGCTAGCTGTCTCACATGTGGCTACTGATCTCAGTACCATTGCTTTAGGCCCTGGGAGCCCTCCTGGCTGCAGCTGCCTCTTTCTACTGCACGTGCCAGCACAGTCCTCCTGGCTGGCTCTGCACCCATCCCAGACTGCTCCATCCCAGTCCTCTCAGGCATGCCTCCCAGTCCTCTTGACTGTGTGTCACTCACCAGCCTTTTTGGCTGTTCCTTGTTCCTCGTAAAGACTTGCCTGGCAGTGCTCTTCCACGTCGTCTTTGCTACCAGTGCCTCCTGGCCAGGACACCTCTGAGACTGGGGAGCTCCCTCAAAGGCCACAACAGCCTAACACTCCATCTCCAGCTGCCACCCAAACAACTCCTCCCTAGCTGGGCTGACCCTCAGTATTTGAGAAGGCATGCCCCCTGCCCATCCAAGTTGGGGTATGGTCCTCAGAATACTCCAGGCAGCTTCATCTTACCTCCCTGCCCCCTTTCCCGAAGATTCTAGTACATTCTAGAAATAGGGGGAGGTCTCATTGATGCCACCTGTGAGTCATACAGCTCTCCCTGGATTTCTGCCCACCCAGGACAAAACAGACAGGCTTGGCTGCCAGCTAAGCCTGCATAAATGTATCTACACTTACAGAAACAATCTACATTTCTAGCACTAGAGGGTGCTGCATTTATTTTGGTCAAGTGGAAAATGCTTTTTTTTTTAAATATGAATTTTCCTCGTGTATGTAGCTCCCCTGCCCTAGGCTTGCTAAATTTAGTTTTAGCTCTGGTGTATCCATCTGAGTAGTAACTTCTTTTTTATGTCTGGTCAGGCTTTCCATTAGTCTGGTGGTTGATTGCCCCTGCCTGCCTCTGGAAAAATATTCCAGAAATAGTGTGGGAGGCTCAATTACTAGGTTATGAATATTTATCTGACCTCAACCAATCCCTGGTATGGAGGCCCAGAAGGTGTGACTGGGGGAGAAAATAAATGTTTGGGATGATCTGATGGGAGCTCTCTCTCCTTGGGCCTCTTTCCTTGGAGACAGCCTGTGTTACAGAGGACAGAACACAGACTCTCAACGCTACACTGGTTGCAAAGGGAAGAAAAGGTTGATACAATCTGATTGGATGGTGTATGTGGGGTTAAATATAAGATTACAGAATCAAGCAGGAAACACCTATGTAAAATTACCAAGGTCTATAGTGGATTCCTATATAAGATAGCATTATGGTAAAAACAACACATGAATATATCAATAATACATCAAACAAAAGAATAACAATTCTGGAGGTGCGAGTCTAATTAGTTAAAAGTTGAAGTGACTGGCACCTCATTTATCAGCTTGAGTACATATTTGGTATTTTAACATTGTTCGATTGAACTTTACTGCACTATTGGCCGCTTGGCCCCTGTGTTACTTGAGAGTTGTTGCTGTTAGGCTTCAGCAATTGCATGGCTGACAGCCTTGGAGGAGCATGGAATTAAAGCAGAGTTCCAGGCATTTTAGCAACCCCCCCCACCGCATTCTTGACCACTTCCTATAATCTACTTTTTTCCCCCCTGCAGTGCAAATACCTTTTTTGGAGGTACATCATGTCCGCCTGCCCATTAGCTCCTGCGATTTGAGTGTCATGGGCATCTGCCGCTTGAAGCATTGCCTTGCCATGCTTTGTATGATATGCACATGCAGCGCCGTATCCCGAAAGGAGATATCAGTGAGCTTCAGATGCTCACACTGAAGATGGGAGCATGCACTTTGGAGACAGCGAGGTAAGTTTAAAAAAAAAAAAAAACATTTACAAAACCTACATTCACTATTAATCCCATTGGATATGGGATTATGTAGACACAACAAAAAAGAAAAA
Organism: Aquarana catesbeiana; assembly: GCF_042186555.1. NCBI lineage: Eukaryota > Metazoa > Chordata > Amphibia > Anura > Ranidae > Aquarana > Aquarana catesbeiana. Next base: position 587,760,428 of record NC_133326.1, read on the forward strand.
AAAAAACGCTGGAACTCCGCTTCAAAGAAACTTGCTGGAAGGCATCACCTGTGGATGCTGGGTTGGAGAGGGAAGCCTTTTGTTGGCAAGTGTTGCAGGGTAGCTGCCTCTGGATATTATAAATAGGACCTTTAGCCTAGAGCTCGAGGTGTGCAGGTACCTTAAGGGCTTGTTTACACTTGCTTCAAAACATGGCTACGGACAGCTCTCTAAATGCCAGTCAAAGCCCCTGTCACTAAATAAAATGGTTAGCTTACAGTCCTGTTTACACCTTGCGTTTGCTTTGCTTTGGCTTTGCTTCAAAAATTATACCCCATATCACTTTAGTGGTACTTCAAAGCATCTTCAAAGCCTCCTTGGAACTCTATGACAAAGCTTGCTTGAAGCCCACTTGAAGCACCTGCAGCTTTTGAGAGGCTTTAATTCAGCTTTGTTTTGAAGAAATTGCAGGTATGAGATATCCACACACACGCAGGGCATCTGTCAAGTTCCCACAAAGCTTCAAAAGAGCATCACGGAAGCATCCCCAACGCTCCACCGAAGCATTATTGAAGCACCACCGAAGTTTCATCGAAGCACCACCAAAGCATCAAAAACACATTATAAAAGCATGATGAAGTGGTAGGCGCTTTAATGTGTGTTGAAGCCAAAGCAAGTGTAAATAAACCCTAAGGGTTAGGTGCCAGAGGTTGCTGCAAGAAACTGGGACTATACACATAGAGGGGACAGCGAGCTAGTCTGAGATTATGGCCAGCATTCTGGAGACTGCTACTGAAAGATTAAGTACTGCTGGAACAGCAAGAAATTTACTTGAGAAATTGTCCTCTGATACCTGCCTGTGTTTTTGGAGTATCCTGCACCCTCATCACTCTACTTGCCAAAGTTCAACTACAGCAATAAATGTTCAAAGAGACACCCCTAGTCTGAGCTTGAGTTTTTGTCGATGTGCTCTGGAAAGTGGGTGTCAGGTCTACCCCAACACAGGTGGTCAAACACTATAGCTGGCTACTGTGTTCTTCACCTATAGCAGCCCCCTTTCCCATAAGCCAAGCAGACCTACTGGTACTCGGTTGCCCCTAGGACTTATACACAATGCTATAGTGCCTGGACACCAGGCCAGGGCAGGTGCAAACTGAGCAAAGCAAACAGATACTTGAGGTTAGCAGACAAATAGTGTGGTTCTATAACAGTCCAGGTAAAAGGCAGGCTGAGTTCAGGGAATTGTTTAAATTCTGGTCCAAAGTCATACACAGGGAAATCCAATCTAGCAAAGCAGGGCAGATAGACAGACAGGGAGCTTGATCAGGAACAACAAACATTTCAATCTCTATCACAAGTCCCCAAATGAGGGTTTAGCTGGCTGATAACAGGCTTGGCTTCCACCCGGAGACTGATCACATCAATCAGCCTGCAGGTGGACAGACAGACAAGGAGTGTGCCTAGCCAAAACCCTGGATGCTGGAATAAGGTGCAGGAGCACTAGATGCTCCTGACATAGGGCTGACAGCCTCTGAACAGATAAGGGAGACCCGTATTATTTTCAGCGGCACCTTCTGGTCTTATTGTTACATGTATGCCAACAGCTGAAGTTCTCAGCTCTTTTTCATGCATTTTCCTGGCTTTATCTGCTCTGCTAGAAAAAAATACTGTTTTCAAAATCTTATAGCTCTAGCTAAATTTTATACACACAGCTAAATGAGTCAAAGCACTGCCCCCCTTCCCCTCAGTTGCCTTCTTTATCTATAGTAAAAAAAACAAACATGGAACAGCTGTAAAACCTATATAACATATAATTAAAAAAATTAAATAATGTTAGCAGAAAAACCATTATAGTTTCCCAATAATCCTTTGCATTTTACCTACAGTATTACCTTACATTAATACAGTATTTTAGCTACAGGAGGTCCCCGAGTTACGAACCTCCGAAAGACTCCTACTTACGAACGGGAGGCGGTGTCTGCGGGGACATCGGAAAACATCGGAAAACGACATCAGAAACAGCGGAAAACATCGGAAGACAGCTGAAAACATTGGAAAACGACGTTGGAAATAATTGGAAAACATTGGAAAACGACATCTTTGCCGTTCTGCGCATGTGCTTTTGACTTACGAACAAATCCGACTTAAGAACAAACAGGCAGTCCCTAACCAGTTCGTAACTTGGGGTATTGAGTCTTTAATGTAAAGTTTTTGTTTCTTTGAGTTGATTTTTTTTTAATCTTTTGTAAACAATTTAAGAAAGCTTCATTGTAAATTTTCTTTCAAGACAAATCAATATTATTGATCTGTTGTCTTGGGGCCCTTAAACGGCCTGGGTGCCTACTCTACCTTTTTGGTAATCCGGCACTGCATGCACATAGATGTGTCTGCACAGTGGCGGCTGGTGGTCAATATTTTGGGGGGGTGCGTCAAACAAACCTCGCCCCTCACTCGACCAACCTCCCACTCCCTCACTCGATAGGCGGCGATCCACTCGCACTAAGACTAAGACTCCCTGGCCAATCAGGTCTCAGGACCCGCTTCCTGATTGGCCGGGAAGAGAAGCAGAAAGACATTCGTGAATAATAGCATTAGTGAATAATAACATTAGCGTTAATTAAGTGGGTTGGCTCGGGGCACCCTGAGCCTACACTTTTTGAAGCCAATTAGAGCCTCCTGCTTTAATCACAAAAAAAAAAACTACATTGAAATCCATGTGTCCGATGAAGATTAGGGGCCGGGCACATGGATTAGGGGGGGGCGGTGCCCCTGTGACCCTAATGGATGGGCCACCACTGCTGCACACAATGGATTCCTCTGGAGCCCTACAAGGGCTGTCAAAAAGGAAAAATGTAAGTGATTCCAAATATTAAGTCTTGAAATGCACAGGTATTAAATACATTTAATGACATAATTGGATCATACATATAATTGTATTGGAGAGCCTACAGATCAGCGTTCAACACATTTTGTTTATGTCTATCCAAAAAAACACATCACAGGCAATGTTACATAATGACATGACAAAGACAATATACAAAATTGCATATATTATAATGCACGGCAGAATAATACAGAATGTCACTAATACACACAGGGTGATTACCAGTATCTGGGTGTGAAACCTCTACAGTGAGGTTCTATATAATAGAATGCAATAAATAATATACATAGTGTACATCCCATCTCCTACCAGATTGGCCTAAGAGTAAAGTCAATAAGGCAATTGCCCTATATTTCCACAATGCATCTTGAGGGTCCATGCACACTGGGATCACAAAATGCTGCTTCTACAGGCGTTTTGCATTTTTTTTCTCCTGCCTGTAACTCTTGCGCAATACAAGCTACTATGAACATTTTCTGCTGCTTTTTCTGCCAGAGGTTCTGACATTTTTTTCTGCTCCTGGTGTGGATGAACCCTGTAATGCACCTGTCATAAAAGAAAGGAGGGTTGTCATATTGATGTTTTGGCTTCAATGCTGTCTGAATCACTGATCTAGCACAAATATAGAGATACAGTAAGGCCAGCCATACACGGAGTGAATTTCTCCACGGGTTGCAGGAAAGAAATTTACTCGATTCCCTCATCAACACAGACAGCGTTGATGCGGGAATCCCTTCTGCCGGGCCATTGTCTTCTCCCAGCAGTGGGGCGGGGGAAGCCGTGAATATTGCTAGGAGCTGTAGCAGCCGTTAGCGATAATCGCAGGTAAAACCCAGCATGCTGGTTGTACCCAAGTGATCAATCAACTCATTCAGCCTGCCCATACATAGTTCAAATCTCGGCTGGTTCAGTAGGAATGAGTTGAACCGTGTATGGCCTGCCTAATGCCTCATACACACGGTCGGACATTGATCGGACATTCCGACAACAAAATCCATGGATTTTTTCCAACGGATGTTGGCTCAAACTTGTCTTGCATACACACCGTCACACAAAGTTGTCGGAAAATCCGATTGTTCTGAACGCGTTGACATAAAACACGTACGTCGGGACTATAAACGGGGCAGTAGCCAATAGCTTTCATCTCTTTATTTATTCTGAGCATGCGTGGCACTTTGTGCGTCGGATTTGTGTACACACGATCGGAATTTCCGACAACGGATTTTGTTGTCGGAAAATTTTATAGCAAGCTCTCAAACTTTGTGTGTTGGAAAATCCAATGGAAAATGTGTGATGGAGCCTACACACGGTCGGAATTTCCGACAACAAGGTCCTATCACACATTTTCCATCGGAAAATCCGACCGTGTGTACAGGGCATTAGACTGTAAGGAAAACTGACTTTTCTCTTGACTTTTATTTGCTGCATGTTCCTGGTCTGTGACTCAGAGATGTTCTTATTCAGGAGGCCAACAACTCACCTATTTAGTGCCCAGCATATTGGTGCCCATCAGTGCTGCATATCAGTGCCACCTATTGGTGCCCATCAATTCTACATCTCAGTGCCAACTCATCAGTGCCCATCAGTGCCGCCTCATTAGTGCCCATCAGTGAAGGGGAAAACAAAATTTTATGACAGAAATAAAGAAAAACTTTTTTTTTCAAAAATGTTGGTCTTTTTTAGTTTTTTTAGCAAAAAAAAAAAACAGAGGTGATCAAATACCACCAAAAGAAAGCTCTATTTGTGGGAAGAAAATGATACAAATTTGGGTACAGTGTAGCATAACCGCACAATTGTCATTCAAAATTGTTCTGGGCAGGAAGGGGCGAAAGTGCCCGGTATTGAAGTGGTTAATGATTTTGCCACCCAGCTCAACTGTCTAGTCCCAATATAGCTGGGCTTTCTGCCTGAGTAGATATTAAAGCGATATTAACATTCTATTAGATTGTAAGCGCTTATAAACTGGACCCACTTGTATTTTATTGTACTGTAACTGTACTGTCTCCCTTTATACTGTAAAGCACTGTGCAAATTGTTGTGCTATATAAATCCTGTATTATAATAATAATAATAATAATATAATTAATAATAAAATCCAAAAGCAAACGTTTATTATATTGCAGCTTAATAATTCTTAGATGTGATGGCTGCATTCGTTTACTGTTTTAGGCTTTCTTTCCCTTCTTTTCACATGGTGATCTTGCTGGAAAGTCTGTTGTTTTTCAACAGTACAAGCTGTCCTGCAAATGTAACAGTTAGAGGGATGGAATAAACCATTTACCACTCACAGGAGTGCTTACAATGATCAGCTTTCATTCATGCAAACTCTTTATCCCAAAAGGAAAAAATATTTGCTGTAGCTGCTTCTGAAGTGTTAGCTGGCGTTTGGCTTCAATTTGTTAGTGTATCTAAATTTGCTAGTATATCTAACACTAATCAATGCTGCTGTCCAAAGTTGTCTCTGTTGCTCCTTCACACAGAGTAAAGGCAATCTAATATAGGAGGTGTGTTACTGGCCAGATCACCAGGTGAAAACAGAAGGGAAAAAAAGTCCAAAAAAAGAAAATGAATGCAGCCACTACATCTAATGATTGGTAAGTTTCAATATATTACCTTTTTGGTTTTGTGTTTAATACCATTTAAAGGCCCTTTCATACCGATCAGTTTTTAATGCACAAAACAAAATGCATGAAAAACTAATCTCTTTATATCCTACGGAACTCTTCTCACCAATGCAGTGGGGGTGTGGTGCATTACCATGGTTTTAAGTGCACTAGTGTGAAAGGGCCCTTAATCTCAGGGGAGAACTGTGTGTGTGGGCTAGTTACAGTGTAACTATGTAACTTAGTAGGTGAGGTTGAAAAAAGACCAACAAGTCCAACCTATGTGTGTGATTATATGTCAGTATTACATTGTATATCCCTGTATGTTGCGGACATTCAGGTGCTTATCTAATAGTTTCTTGAAACTATCAATGCCCCCCGCTGAGACCACTGCCCATGGAAGGGAATTCCACATCCTTACTGCTCTTACAGTAAAGAACCCTCTACGTAGTTTGAGGTTAAACCTCTTTTCTTCTAAATTTAATGAGTGGCCACGAGTCTTGTTAAAGTGGTGTTCCGGCCGAAATTATACTTTTAAAATAACAATACCCCTATAATACACAAGCTTAATGTATTCTAGTAAAGTTAGTCTGTAAACTAAGGTCTGTTTTGTTAGTTTATAGCGGTAGTTTGTTATTTTATAAACTTGCAGCAGGCCGTGGCCATCTTAAGTGTGGGCATCTGAAGCCAGACTGTATTCCTTCCTGGATCTCATCCTTGCAGATCTCGCACATGCTCAGTGCAGCACAAGCAGTGTAATAGGTTTCAGGTCAGATTTCCATAGCAACGGCAGTGTCAGGACGTTGCCGCCCCTTCCCAGAAGGCATTGCAAACAGGAAATGATGCAATGGACCACGGCCAGGGAGGAGGAAGTGAAAAATTAATACAGCAGATATACAGTAGGTGCTGAGAAAAAAATTTTTTAAATATCCAATTCGTTTACAGTGCACAGTTTAGTGAAGGATGCTGAAGAGTTGTAAAAGTGGGTGGAACTCCACTTTAAATTCTCTTCCACAAAAAAAGTGTTATCCCTATTGTGGGGTCACCAGTACGGTATTTGTAAATTGAAATCATATCCCCTCTCAATCGTCTCTTCTCCAGAGAGAATAAGTTCAGTGCTCGCAACCTTTCCTCATAACTAATATCCTCCAGACCCTTTATTAGTTTATTAGTTCACAACAGACCAGGGCAAATCCATATATCTAAACCCTTAGACCCTTAAATGTGCATCTTAACCCTGCATTCACACCTAGGCAGAACATGAGCAGCGCATGTAGGCTGGTGCCTACAGAGTATTGTGGCACATGTCTCTGTTGTTATATTTAATAAAAGTTATTGAAACCACAACCGGGGGGGGGTTCGGCGCAGAGTACACTTCAGTACCACCTAATGCGACCATGCAGCATTTACCCACCTGGGTCCCTGAAATTCCCTGCTGCGGGTGCTATTGTAAACATGCCAGCCCCGGCATCCCTCCAGACATGCTTGTCAATGTAGGCACCACTTCCCCGGCATCCCTACAGATGTGCATGGGTCAAGCTTGTCTGTGTTGGCCGCCGTGGCTGCTTGCACAGTGTCCCCGACATACCTCCAGGCGGGCCCGGGCCGTGGGTTGGACACACCTGCTCTTAACCATGCTGGAAGAATATGTAACATTCTGTGAGCTGTAATGGATGAAGCTTTTATTAATAAAAGAGAAGTTACATTGACAATTGCTTAGGCTTCTTCCCTAGCGATCGGAACCCCAGTGCTGGGTCTGATTCGTAGCACTGGAAGTTCTTTGGACCCAGCCTGGAAGTCATGGAAGATGGAGTGAGGCCTTGGGAGTTAATAAGCACAGGTATTGTACAAGAGTCGAGCTGCCTCCTATTTAAGTGAAACATACAAATCGATGTCACTGTGAGTGAGACAACGGGTTACTGGGCTGGTGGAGTCCAATACAGGCTTGGAGCTACTCAGGGCCGTCTTTAATATTGAGTGGACCCTGGGCAAACGTTTTCTTGGGCTACCCATACAATTTCGCTCTCCACCTGCTCTGAGACATGAGACATACAATAAATAGCAGCTAGACTTAAAATCAGTTTGCTGTATCAGATCAGGCAGCGATTGCGATTGGTTACCAGAGGTTACAATGTATCATTACCACTTACTGACTGGTTGATAGAGGTTACAGCACACATTATGGCTCACTGATTAGTTGCTAGATGTTACAGCACATGATTTCTGCTTGTTGATTGGTTGCTAGAGATTACTGTACAGTAATACTGCTCACTGATTGGTTGCTAGAGATTACAGCACATCATCTCCTCACTGCAGGGGGCAAGATATAAATATGAATGCTGCCTTTATTTACGTATCTATGCCGCCGGATGCAGCTATTTACATATGAATGCTGCTGCTATTTACATATGAATGCCGGTTATTTACATGTAAACACAGGATCTGCAGGGGAGTCATCTGTACACAACAATAGAGCAGAGCTGGGCAGCATTAGTAGCAGCACTTCACACTGAGGTATCAGGACACAGCAAGGGATTAAACTTCAAGGGACAAGGTAATTTAAACCAGGATAGTTGGCAAGTATGAGGCAGCTGCTTTGGGCCCCACAACAATTAAGGGGCCCAGGGGAGCTGCCCCTTTTGCCCTGCCTTAAAGACAGTCCTGGAGCTACTGGCTCGGAAATGCTGCACAATAAGGTGAGAGAAAAGTTATGAAGTGTAATGATGAGCTGTTGTCTGTAGTGAGCAACGTACAGAGTACAGATATTGGGGCACATGTTACTAGGTGTACTTTTGAAGAAGCCTAATTTTTAAATTGGAGTGCTGCCTTAATACCAGCTCTGCGTTAATTGGTAGCCTCAGGCTGCCTTTGGGGGCACTAGCGAGCACCTTCACTGGATCACCAGATGGGTGCAGTAAGCCCCACCCACAACTCATATTTCTAGCAATATTAAACAATATTTTGCCTGTTTTTTGCACACATCCGCACATGTTTCAAAAGTATTTTTTTAAAAATTGTGCAATTGTTTTTGTCTGTGTATCAAATTTCATGTGTTTGTTTCCTGGGCTCGGCAAGCGGAGGAGAGCAGATCTTCAAACAAAAGGCGCTCCTATTGAAGCCTATGGGGCCAAAAAATGTCTGATTCTGCTAAAATATAGCTCATATACTTCGTTTGAGCATAGGGCATTGAGCTACAAGAAACTGAGCATTGACTTGTGAACGGGCACTTTTGGGGGATTCTGCATGTTGTGCATGGTCAGTCGTAGGGAAACGTGAATGGGGGCAATAGTGTAATTATTGAAAAAATCCAAAATTACATATATGCGGTTGTCTTTTACTAGAAAAATAACACAGCATCTTTAGTTTTTAGAGTACAGTCTGTAGCAAAGTTTTATTACCATTTAATCCTGCAAGTAGATTTGTTATTTTTTCCATTTCCTTTACCAGGGTGACAACCTGTGGGTAGGGAAGTGTTAGATGGACATGTCGTTTTTAAATGGACCTCAACAAAGAGGCAAATTAACCTAAAGCCATATTAAACCCAAAAATTAAAATGTATTATATTTTAGTTGATCAATTCTTAGATGTTTTGCATTTTCTTTTTTTCTTTGATTTTTAACACTGATACATTGTTCAGCTTTATTTATGTCAAATCTTTATCCCAAAAGGATTTTTTTTTTAACTTATTAAAAAGTGTCACCTGGAGTTCAGCTACTCAAATCTATCTAATTCTGCTAGTGCATCTAACACTACCCTCTCCCCAGACTGACAATACTGCTGTCCAAAGGTGTCTCCATTGCTCATCTTTTAAGCTGGTGAAGAAAAAAGGAAAAAAGCCTAAAACAAATTCAGCCACCACATTTAAGGGTTGGTAAACTGCCATATTTTTTTTCTTGGGGGGGGGGGGTTAATACCACTTTACTGCCAGGATCAAAAGTAAATACAACTATATTATCAGAGGACTGCTGTGTTACTGCTGTTGAAAAGCTGCACGATTTATTTTTAATTCAGAACATAGTTCCACTTTATTACACTTTATCTGGACAGGTGTTCTGGTCTTTGATTCCATTTTATATTTATTTTAGCCTTCAGCACTATATTTTTTTAGCAATTTCTATATTCTAACCAGTATGTAGAAGACAGGGGCGGACTGATAACTCATGGGACCCCCGGGCAATAGGAGATTATTGGGCCCCCAGGCAATCAGGCATTATGGGGCCACACAGTATACACACACACAGTATACAATCACACAGTATACACATACATGTACACACAGTATACACAGACAGATGTAAAAAAAACACAGATTTATACATACTGTCCCTGGTTTTACTGAGGCTGGCAACCCTGATGGGGCCCCCTAGTGGCCCAGGGCCCTCGGGCAGTGCCCGAGTGGCTCAATGGTCAGTCCGCCCCTGGTAGAAGAATGCATATAAGAATACGCCAGTATTTCCCTTCAGCCATCAATTAGTATTAAACCTTCTGTGCAAAATGACAGTTGGAGCATGAAAGTTTGATTCTGATTGGTGGATGTTAGTACTGGATGTTAATACTGGTAGATAGATTACTTAATTTTTACTTATATGCTCTGACTCTCTTTATCAACTTTACAATGTTATACAGTATACTGGTTTTTGATAAGCGCAAGGGCTTTATTAGAATGTACAGGTAGCAGTAATAGCCTAACTTATTATTGGATTTTAATAAATACTCAATAATAATATACTCTAAATGACCCCTACCATGAGAACTGTCATTCAGTAAAGTCACGCATTAGCAGCAAATTATTTTTGTACAGTCTATAAGGTATAGGTTTACTATTCAGTTTATTTACTAACATTAGTGAATATATTGATTTAGATCCTACTCAGGAGATTGGTGGAGCTGCTTATGATGTCATAACCACCACAGGACGATGATCATAATAACTGATACTGAAAATCATATTTCTGTATGCTTAAATTTCTTGTTGCTCTTTTATGCTCTAATATCAATCTTTTATTCTGGCTATCTATTCACAATATCTTAAACCTCGGAGGAGGTCGTACACACTGTAGTTTTGGTCCTATGTACTAAAGCCTCTGGCATGTAGAGGTGGTCATATGACCTTGGTAGTTCAGATGGTGATTGGCCAACTGTGCTTCAACTCCCAACAATGGCTTTAGACCCAGTGTTTGCAGGGCAATCAGCAGGGAACTGAACCACATATCTAGTGCCTTTAAATTTAGAAAATCTGTACAGGTTAGCCACCGGGGTTTAGTACACACCCCAATTGTATTAGGTTACTCTGTGTTACAGTACACTTTTCAAGAAAGAAGTAAAGGGGTGCCACTGCTGACCTCTGCTTCTGAACATGTTCGTTGCCTGGCTGTGTCAGCCTTTACTACGTATGAATCTCGGACAAGAAAGAAGCAAGCTGAAAATGGAAAGATTAGACACTTTTTGTATCTCTACATGTGTTCCTTGGTAGTGGTGAAGGGATGGGATCAGATGGGAAGGTCGGCAATAGCAGCCTACATATTTTGCTACGAGAAGTTTAGTTTACAATTCCACAATCTGTGAATGCATGGCAAAAAAAAGACCCCTCAAAATAATGACTGGAATGACCACCGAATCCTTATAGCTGTGGCTCATATACTACTGGTGCTGGGTGTAGACGTGCATTTAGCTCCTATGGCCTCAATCCTTTACCCTGGTTATTTTTCAGCGCTCATCCAGATGGGCTTTCCAGGGAGAACCATTCAACTGAACAAAATTTTAGCGGCAAAAGAAGGAAGACTATGCAGGTCTTTTGACACAGCGTGACATGAACCCAACACTTGGATGGATGGTGGGTGATTTGAGCTATTTAATGACTTATTGTCATACACTAGGAAATGCTGTGCATCATCACCAATGTGCACCAAACACTTTAGTCTGATAGGATATATGGGGCTTAGGGGTAATTTGTTGCATTTAAAAACTTACTAAAAACTCCAGATGTAAAGCATTCTAAAACAAAGTATGTTATGCTGTTCCTAAACACTCTCCAGTACAGTCTCCTTTCTGAATGAGCAAATATGAATTCACTAGATTTGATTAAAATTGAAAATCACATTGAACTCAGTGGCCACCACCTAAAATGAATAATGAAGCCGCAGTACTAACTGTGTTAGCCCAGCCATTTCAGGACTAATGGTATGCCAATGGCTACTAAAATTTCCCATAACCCTCCTGCAAGTAGGTGAGCTCTACTGGGCTGTTTGTTATAATTCTCTGAGCACAGAAATTCTAGTACATTTGTGAACACTCTCATGTAAACCTCTCCACTTTTGTTTAGTTTCAACAGCCCCTCTCTGTTTATGTCTGCTTTCAGGGTGGTGTTCATACATGCGGCCAGGAATTCCATGTTATCTCTATCTGTACTGCGTCGGGGGTAGAATAGAGCATCAGGGAACACAGAGAAGTTGGCTGCATAGACTTCATATTCCTCTGTCTGGTTCAGCTGTACTGGATGACGTCCTCCCTTGTAATAGAGTTGGCCTGGCTTGGCTTGAATGTTGGTCTTAGGTGTACTCGAGGGTTTTCTGTAGACATTGTTTTTGCTGGGCATGGATTTTTTGCGGCCGAAACAATCATTTACATTTAGCAGAATAAATAAGATGCTGACAGTCAGATATAGTCTCATACCAACCTGCAAAAAAAACACATACTATTAGAAGGTCTTTGTGAATTGAACAATACTAGAAAACAATGCACAGTTGTTCATTCAGGCTAAGCGATCACAGCCATTTTTTAAAATGAAAATCACTTGCTCCAAGGCGAAACTACAAACACTTTAATTACCTGGGGTCATTGATATTGACTTGGATAGATAGAAATCTTTTATTTGGTATACTGTTTAAATTTAATTAAAAAAAAATCTCTTTTCTTGTATTATAGGATGACAAATGCACACAAATGTAAAAAAAAAAAAAAAAAAAAAAGTAATACAATTACAGTATTAAGAAAATAAAATATCTGACAGTTACAGTATTAAACAAATGCACGCTACCACTTCCAGACTGCAGTGGCATCTTTTTGTCAATTAGGCCCCCTGGTTACAAGCCATTATTATAGCTGTTGTACGAATCGTATGTTGGGAATCCATCTGAATGGTTACCACTTGTTAGTGCTAACTGTCACTGTCAGGGACAACTATGAGCTGTGCAAAGTATGGGTTGATGACTGTCAAAGGAGGAGGATATTTACTAGAGGCCCATTTAAACTTGTTCATTTTTATGCAGAAAAACTTGCATTATGCTGCATGGAAATGCATTTAAAAAAAAAATCTTTCCTATATGACAGCTTCACATCAGTGTGGTGCATTTCCATTCATGCCCGCCCATTTATATTACAATACACACCTCTACACACACGGAACAGTGTGAATCTAGTGTTACATATGTCCAGCATTAGAGAACATTCATTTACAGATTGTGTGTAGGAAGATGACTACATATACTGCATATTTAACATTTTATTTGTTGAAGGATTTGTCAATCTCTACTGCCTGTCTTCTAATGTACGCACTGCACAGCAATAGCAAGTAGCACACTTCATTCTTGCCTCAGCAATCACTCCTCCCTTCCAATCTTCAACATGTTCACTGTGCAATAAACTGGTGTTATGACATCTATCAAAATAGCAGAGAAGTTATCCAGGAAGCAGTAAAGCTGTACCAGGATGCAATGAAGTGATTTGACTGTATAGTGTGCCTGAGCTGTGTAAATCACAAGAGTGGCTGAACAAATTTACAAATCAATTGGCAGGCAAAACTGTAAACGTATTATAGATTTATTTTGGCATTTTAACAGAGTTCCATGCGTGCTTAACAGTAATAAAACATACATTAATCGAAAAACCTCATGTGCAAGCTATACTGACTGAAGGAAAAAACATGTTCTTAATTGTGTTTAAACTGCTGCAACCACCCCAAAAAGTGTGCTTAATCACTTGAATAGAAAATGATAAATAAATACAACGCTGGGTTGTTCCTTTAAATGATAGTAAATGACAAATACAGTGAATATAAACAGCCTAAAACACCACTTGATAATGCATATAAAATAATAAAAAAACATAAACTCCAAATACAGTTTATTCAATAATTATTTTGCTTCAAAGTAAAAAAAGTCATGTGCAGCCTGTGCTCCAGAAAAAACATTATGCTCTTATAAAATAAACTTCCTCAGAGTATGGTCACGTGACCAGTGACGCAACACATCGGGAGGAGCCAGTGACGGGTGTCCGAGACACGGAAGTCTTTCACGGATAAGATATAACTGTCGATCCTTCTATATGCTGTACCCAATATCTTCTATATGTGAATGTATTACATTATACTTTTAATAAATTGGTTTTAAAACATATTGCACTATGAATGAATTTTACTTATATAATCGAGCCAAGTTTGGAGTTTAGAGTGGCCAAACACGATATGTGTGAACCGCATTAGTGGACTAACAAGAGCAGCATCCATTTAAAGTGGTTGTAAAGGCAATTTTTTTTTTTTTTTATCTTAATGCATTCTATGCATTAAGATAAAAAACCTTCTGTGTGCAGCAGCCCCCCTATTACTTACCTGAGCCCCATCTCGATCCAGTGATGCTGCACGAGAAACTTGACTGGCCAGAACTCTCCCTCTTGATTGGCTGAGACATCAGCGGAGTGCCATTGGCTCCCGCTGCTGTCAAAGTCAGTGAACCAATGAGGAAAGAGAGGGGGCGGGGCCGGGCCACAGCTCTGTGTCTGAATCGACACACAGAGCACCAGCTTGACTCGGGTTCCCCCATAGCAAGCTGCTTGCTGTGGGGGCACTCGGCAGGTGGGAGGGGCCAGAAGGGCTGAAGAGGGACCTGAGAAGAGGATCTGGTCTGCTGTGTGCAAAACCACTGCACAGAGCAGGTAAGTATAACGTGTGTTATTTTTAAATTAAAAAACAAGACTTTAGTATCACTTTAAGCTTTGACTGACCGTATAGGTCATTTTTGGAGGAGAGCGAGCACTGAACCTGGTGATTGGAAAAGTGTTCGGATATTTACTACAGTCACCATTTATTTATAAGAGCATATTGTTTTTTCTGGAGTACAGGCTGCACATTGAACTTTTTTACTTTGAAGCACAATAAATATTGAATTAACTTTATTTGGCATTTATATCTTTTTTCCTAATGTATATACATTATTAAATGGTGTTTTAGGGTGTTTATATTCACTGTATTTGTCATTTACTATCATTTAAAGGAACAGTGCGCTATTGTATTAATTTATCAGTAATAACACACAATGCACATATTAACAGTTAGATCAAGTGGTATTAAAATCCATAATGATATTGCTTGGTTTTTAATATACAATGAATTTGGGCAATAATAGTAAGGCCCACAGGCACTTGATGTCATGACAACAGCAAAGGTGACAACTGTCTGTAGCTCGAAGAGCCTCTACAAGAATTACATAGTACATAGTTACATAGTAGGTGAGGTTGAAAAAAGACACAAGTCCATCAAGTCCAACCTATGTGTGATTATATGTCAGTATTACATTGTATATCCCTGTATGTTGCATTCATTCAGGTGATTATCTAATAGTTTCTTGAAGCTATCAATGCCCCCCGCTGAGACCGCCGCCTGTGGAAGGGAATTCCACATCCTTGCCGCTCTTACAGTAAAGAACCCTCTACGTAGTTTAAGTTTAAGCCTCTTTTCTTCTAATTGTAATGAGTGGCCACAAGTCTTATTAAACTCTCTTCTGCGAAAAAGTTTTATCCCTATTGTGGGGTCACCAGTACAGTATTTGTAAATTGAAATCATATCCCCTCTCAAGCGTCTCTTCTCCAGAGAGAATAAGTTCAGTGCTCGCAACCTTTCCTCATAACTAAGATCCTCCAGATCCTTTATTAGCTTTGTTGCCCTTCTTTGTACTCGCTCCATTTCCAGTACATCCTTCCTGAGGACTGGTGCCCAGAACTGGACAGCATACTCTAGGTGCGGCCGGACCAGAGTCTTGTAGAGCGGGAGAACTATCGTTTTATCTCTGGAGTTGATCCCCTTTTTAATGCATGCCAATATTCTGTTTGCTTTGTTAGCAGCAGCTTGGCATTGCATGCTATTGCTGAGCCTATCATCTACTAGGACCCCCAGGTCCTTTTCCATCCTAGATTCCCCCAGAGGTTCTCCCCCAGTGTATAGATTGCATTCATATTTTTGCCACCCAAATGCATTATTTTACATTTTTCTACATTGAACCTCATTTGCCATGTAGTCGCCCACCCCATTAATTTGTTCAGGTCTTTTTGCAAGGTTTCCACATCCTGCGGAATTCTTATACCAGAAGTTGGCTTCAGACAGGGACATAGATAAAAGGGGGAGTCAGAGGGGTTTACCCCCCCCCCCACCCCCGAGCGTCAGTGCTGAATGGAAACAGTTGTGCTCTTCTGCATTGTTTAACCACTTGCCGACTGCCGCTGTTGATTGACGGCGGCAGAATGGCACTCCTGCGCAAAACGGCGTAGCTGTACGGCGAGCGCCTTAAGGAGTATAGGGGGCGCGCGTGCACGCCCGCCGCATCCCTAAGGAGCAAATGTCCGCCGGGCACATGCGATCGCTCCTGACAGAGTGAGAACAGGGATTTGTGTGTGTAAACATGTCCTGTCATGGGAGAGGAAACAGATTGTGTGTTCCTAGTATATAGGTACATCGATCGGTCTCCTCCTCAAGTCAGTCCCATCACCCCACAGTTAGAACACACACTGAGGGAACACATTTAACCCCTTGATCGACCCCTAGTGTTAACCCCTTCCCTGCCAGTGACATTTATACAGTAATCAGTGCATTTTTATAACATTGATTGCTGTATAAATGTCAATGGTCCCAAAAGTGTATCAAAAGTGTCCGACCTATCCTCCGCAATATCACAGTCATGCCAAAAATCGCAGATCTCTGCCAATACTAGTAAAAAAAGAAAAAAAATAATGATAAAAATGCCATAAATCTATCCCCTATTTTTTTTTTTTTACCAAAAATATGTAGAAGAATATATATTGGCATAAACAATTGAAGAATTTTTTTTTTTTTTAACTTGGGATATTTATTATATCAAAAAGTAAAAAATATTGCGTTTTTTTTTCAAAATTGTTGCTCTTCTTTTGTTTATAACGCAAAAAATAAAAACCACAGAGGTGATCAAATACCACCAAAAGAAAGCTCTATTTGTGGGAAAAAAAGGACGTCAATTTTGTTTGGGTACAATGTCACATGACCGCACAATTGTCAGTTAAAGCGACGCAGTGCCGCACCTCTCCAGGGTCCAGACATGTCTTCATTTGTCTAGGCAGCCAGAGCCAGTCGCAGCTTCCAAGACACTGAGGACAGGAAACAGCAGCGCTGAGAGCAGAGTGGAAGGCACCTATCCCACGGTCGTGCTGCGTTTTGCCAGCATTGCAGTGTGATTTGGAATTGCAGGCAGAATCACAGCAATTCTACCTACGGTCCCAAATCACTACATGTGAACAGTCAGGGCCCAACAGGCTAATACAACAGCAACTAGGGAAGAGTCAGTCTCTGCATATTTTATAGATACAAGGAAGCCCAGGTTTTGTTTAACCACTGTCCTTAAGCCCCTCCCACTATCATGTTTGGCCACACCCACTTTTTTGTGGCAGCGTGCTATGTGCACTGCAGGTCATTACCTCCCTGTTATGTCCCACATTTTCAAGTTCGAAAGGTGGGAAGTATGTTCTGTATGTATGGACACAGTACCACTTCTCTTGTCCTGTATGCTGGGTTAACAAAAAAAATTAGTAAGTATGCTGCCTTCCACAAGATGGTGCCCTTTGCACCTGCCCAGTAAGATTGGCCATTACAGTGCACCACCCTGTTGTAGGCAGTCCAATGGCTAGAAGCACTGACATCTGTGATCTGTCAGGTTTTTTATGTTCAACCAGTACCAGGCTTTAGACTGGACAATAGCTAACCTCATTGGGCAAAAACCATAAATACTGGAAGAAAGCAAAACTGAAATCATGTTAAATTTTCAAGAGGATCTGAGAAAATAGCATTAAGAATGTGATTGCTTACTATGAGCAACACATAGCTTTTTCCCTTTTCCAGTCTTTATGAATTAGGTGCAATTTGTTTTATTTAAATAGAGTTTTTAGTACCTGCTGCTTAACTCCCCCCCCAGAACAAATTATCTACGGCTCTGGCTTCAGATAAGGGCAAATGTCCGCCTAAGCTCCTGGAAAACACAGGCAAAGTGAGGATAGGAACCTAGGTGGCAGCTTTGCCAATCTGAGAAACAGTAGTCTGCAGCCAAAAGCTCAGGACGCACTCATAGATTTAGTAGAGTGCATCTTGCCAGGACAAGATGGAACCTGAACCCTAGACCATGGCGTTGGTTGATAGTCTGCTGAGTCGACCTGACATGATGGAGCTAGAAATCAACTCCCGTGATACCTAGTCTGGTATCAAGGGAGTAAAGTGCTGCTTGGAGTAAAGTGTCCCTTGGAAGTTGGAAAGTAGCAACCATTTGTCCTTGGGCCTTATGTGAGTACGTACACTTCTAAGAGATCTTGGGGACCTTTGTGCTTTTGACACCGCTCTGGTGCTACAGAGTCAGCTGTGGATCTACTTAAAGCGTGGCCTCGCTATGGGGCCCACAGCGGGGTGACACCTGCCAGAGGGTGACACCAAGCCCAGGCTGACATTGGCGCAGCGGCTCCCTCCTCTTTCTCCTTCCCGGGGAGGGCCTGAGGAAGAGACAGACAGGTAGGGTGCCTGAGGTCTGATCATCACGGTCCCACACACCCCCACACGCCGCAATCGCATTCATCTCCCCGCCAGCTGCACTTACTGCACACCAGACTATAGCCGCCTCCTCCTCGGCTCTGACACGACAAGTACACAGACACAGGAGGAAGAGCCGAGGGGTAGGAGGGACATTGTGATGGGGGGTTCTGGGGGGCCTGGGACTGGGTAGGTAACAATTATGCTGCCAGGAGTACATTTTAGGAAGGGGGTGGGGGTTAGAGGATATGTGGTATAAGGGTGCTTTGTTTTGGGTTAGAGAGGACTTGTGCTAGAAGGAGGGGGGCAGATTTGAAGTTTGACATCCCCAGCACAATTCCTCTCCCCTCCTAAAACACTCCCTAGCACATATCCTCTAACCCCTACCCCCCCTCAAACCAAAGATCCCATTCCCGATACATCCATCCATCCCAGCTCCATCCACCACCCCAATCCCACCCCGGCTCCATCTACCATCCCGATCCCATCCCGGCTCCATCCATCCCCCGATACCATCCCAGCTCCATCCACCACCCCGATCCCATCCCAGCTCCATCCACCAACCCCCGATCCCATCCCGGCTCCATCCATCCCCCTGATCCCATCCGGCTCCACCCACCCCCCCGATCCCATTCCAGCTCCATCTACCACCCCAATCCCATTCCGGCTCCATCCACTCCCCTGATCCCATTCCAGCTCCATCATTCCCCAATCCCATCTCCATTCATTGTGACGGGTTAAGGGGAGAGAGCCACGCTGAAGCACTAGCCTGCTCAGTGCCGGGGGGGGGCTGGGGTGACACCGCGTTTTACCGGACCAGGTGACACCAACCCTATTGACGCCACTGGGGACACCTGCTGGTGTCCTGAAGAGCTTTGTTCCTCTAATCTTCTAGTTAAAGGGAATCTGCTCTTGTGGCTGTAGGAAAGGAGTTTACTACTACTACTACTACTACTACTACTACTCACAGACTTTAATATAGCTCCTTCTGAAGAATACCTATGTCCTCAAGCTGTACATAGTTCTTGTTTTTGGAGAATTACACCTAATTCCCTCAACTCTATCCAACTTCTCCAAAAAGTAAAGACAGAAAAACACCCCTAGACTGTTTATTGAAGAAACGTGTGAATGAGCCTGTGGGGTTGATTTACTAAAACTAGAGAGTGCAAAATCTGGAGCAGCTCTGCATAGAAAACAATCAGATTCCATTTTTTTTGTTGTCAAAGCTCAATTGAACAAGCTGAAGTTAGAAGCTGATTGGCCACCATGTACACCATGCACAGCTGCACCAGATTTTGCACTTTCCAGTTTTACTAAATCAACCCCTGTGTGCCTGGCTGAGGAGCAAGCTAGTGGGGAGGACCTGTTCAGTATTCCTGCATCTCCTATGGGAGTAGCACTACAGTAAAATCGCCAAGTTAAAATTAAAAAGATAAAACGAATGCAGCCACATCAAAGGACTAAAAAGTTGAAATATATTACATATATATTTTTGAATTGCTTTAACATAGAATCATATAACATAGTGTATGATGTGCCTCTCATTAAGAGAAATACAGCATGGATGTACATTTGATAAAATTCAACAAAGATTTTTTTTCCTTCCACTTAACAGTTGTACTTTGTGATCCAGACACAGTGTTATCACACGCGTGCCTCAGGCACACAGACCCAAGCTGTGTGATTGCTACTTAATGGATGTCTAATGTGATTGCTTTGTCGTACATTTCTGCCTTTCTTCCAGTAACACATCTTCAGCCACAAATCTACAAAAGATAATAGTTTCCAAAATAGCTTTTTTCCTCCCAGGAGGGACCTGAAGAAGAGAACATGGTGCACTGTTGCTGTATGAAACATCACGTATTTAGTTAGAGATGATGCATATTTAATTATAGGATATGGCATGTTTATGCTTCATATTTCAGCACATTACAGAGATTTGCAGCTTTTTTATTGTTGTTCATGCATTTGCTGTGCTTCTGTTCTGTGATTCTTTTTTGGGGCTATGATGGATCAAGCAATGATTAAAATAATGGAAGAAATGAAATAATGCCCAGTAGATTCCAAAATAGTAAAGCAATAATAGCGAATAAGAGCGAATGGACACTATGCTCCACCACTGATAGTAGTGAAATGATAAGTTGGTCCAAAGGACCTCTTACTAGTCCACTATGAAATTTGCAAACAGAAAGCTCCTACATGTTTGTTTGTGGGTGCAAAGTAAGTGACCTGGAAAAGGATAAAATGGACTGGTGACTAGAAGACTGGTGACCAGAACTGGATGAAAAACTCCAGATGAGGCCTAACCAGAGTTTTATAAAGTGGCACAATTATAGTTTTGTCCCTGGAGTATACCCCTTTTTTATGCAAGCTAATATTCTACCTGCTTTGGTAGTTGCTGCTTGGCACTGCATGCCATTGCTCAATATGTCATCTATTAGCACCCCTAGATCCTTCCCCATCCTTGATTCTCCCAGCTGTTCTCCACCTAGTGAATATCTTTCATTTATGTTGTTTGACCCCAAGTGCATTACTTTACATAGCTCCACATTAAACCTCATTTGCCATTTGTCTGCCCACTCCTTTATTATATTCAGGTTTTTCTGCAAAATTTCTATGTCCTGATGCGAGCCTATTACTCTGCTTATCTTTGTGTCATCTGAGGACTGAACTAGTTATCCCATACTATATATCATTTATGAATATGTTGAATAGAATTGGTCCCAAGACAGAACCTTGGGGTACCCCACTCCAGACCAGTCTGAGTACATGTTATTTATCACTACCCTTTGGACCCGTCCCTGTAACCAGTTTTTTACCCAAGCACAAATCCTATGGTCCAAGCCTGCAGACCTCAGCTTGTAAATTAAGCGTTTATGGGGGACTGTATCAAATGCTTTTGCAAAGTCCAGATACACCACATCTACAGGCCTCCCCCTATCTAGATGACTGCTCAATTCCTCGTAGGATGTTAGAAGATTGGTCTGGCACACGTCCTCTCATAAACCCATGTTGATTGTGATATTCTTCTCCTCAGTAAAACTTTGGATATAGTCCCTAATCATCCACTCCAATAATTTACCCACTATTGATGTTAGGCTGACTGGCCTATAATTCTTAGGAATATGTCTCTGACCTTTTATAAAGATTGGTACCACGTTGGCTTTTCTCCAATCAGCTGGTACCAATCCTGTCATTATGCTGTCCACAAAGATCGGGAATAATGGCCTGGCTATAACTTGAGTTCTCTAAGGACTCTCAGGTGTAAGCCATCTGGTCCTGGTGATTTATTTATGTTAAGTTTATTAAGTCTTTCATTGACTCTGGCCTCTGTTAGCCACGTGGGTATGTCACGTGTTGTGTCACTAACACTACAGTCACTGTCAGTAAACCCTTCTTTTTCTTGCGTAAAAACTGTGGAGAAAGAGATATTACAGGAACCGGTTCAGCCACCCATGGACTTTGAGGTTGCATTCATTCAACTTGTACAAGAGTAGAGGTAGTTCAACCTCTAATGTCTCACGATTTACAGTAGAAATTCTGTCATGGGAACTGGCTTATCAACAGCCAATAGTGAGCACTATAGTTTTTTTTTTTTTTTTTGGGGGGGGGGGGGGGCACGTGACAAGGTGATTTACAGGCAGGAGATTGTGGGAGACAGGGACAGATTGTTGCCACTTCATAACACAACATGCCCAAACAAGGACCCTTATTTCAGTATCACAATCTTTTATTTTAATGAGAGTTGGCCATTAAAATAAAAATAGGGTGTACTGGTGATATTATCTTATTTAACCTTATATGAGTGTAGTGCCCTCTTCTAGTTAGTCTGCTAGGCTAAATTTCATTTTTGGCTTCACTGCAGTCAGTGGAGTAGTAACTGATTGTTTTTGTCTGATCAGGGTTTCCAGGTTGAGAGTTGGATTTCTCTCATCTGCTCATGAAAGAAGTTTGCAGAATATAGGACAGGGAGAGTCAAGTGACCAGAATATTTATCATGCTCCAATCAATCCCTGGAAGAGGGCAATCAGAAGTTGTCTAAGGAGGTGATAAATGTTACGGTCGCCTTTCCAGATTGTTCTTTCTTCTCCAGGGAGAGAAGAGTTCTCCTGGGTCAGCTGTGCCTACTAGAGAGCTACTGAGACAAGAGATTGCACTCTGGGCCTCAGCATGAGCTGGGCTAAGGGCCTGGAGGAGATTGCTAATGGAGCGTTGCTGGAGGGCTCTGTCCTGAAATCCTGGTCTGGAGAAGAATCTTTTATCTCCCTCACTGAGGATAAACCTGTGGATGATGGGTGGCAGACAGCTCCTGGGACATTGTGAGTAAGACCTGATTTCAGACTGTAGTGTGTGCTGCTCCAGTAAGGATTTTCTACTGGAAAGTTTGTCCTCTCATTAATTGCTAATGACATGCTAAAAAGACATCCCTTAGCCTATATTGCTGGTGTGCATGAAACTGTGCTTGTGGATGTCATACTCTGTCTGTAAGAGTAAGGCAAACCTGGGTATATATTCAGCGGCTCCTCTAGGGCTAAGTGTTACATGGGATTTTAGTAGTTGGGATTACATTTGCTTTAACAAACTATGCTTGACTTCTAAGAATTGCAATGCTGGGGTACAAATCTATACACCCAACCCCCTAACATATCTCCATATATCCAAAAAAGTATTTGGGCTTTTTTGCAATAAAACATATATAATATTTAGGTGTTGATTTTTTTCAGCAACATTTGCAGCTGGTGTTTTGTAGTCCTATGTGAGCCATGTCTTATTCATTTTATTAGACAGCTTTTTAGTACCAAACCCCTCCTGCTTTGCTGAATGTCCTCTTTGACATGATACATACAGCAGGGTAGTCTAGTACCTTAAGTGTATAATTGAGCCACCTTTAGTAAGTGTATATACTTGACACCTAATATTACAGTATGTTTAGTAACAGCTGATCAATCAACTTGGTACATTCAGCCTGCCCATACACAGTTCAAATCTCAGCTGGTTCCTGCTGATCCAGCCGAGATTTTAACCGTCTATGGCTGGCCTTACCACCCCTGCCTGTGTATGCTTGACCTGGGCAGGAATGGTATTATGAGGGGAAAAAAAAAAAGCAAAATTAAAACAATGAAAATTCTAAAATAAAATCTGTGCATAATGTTCAGCAATAATAAAAAAAATGCAAAAATAGTGATGGTGGGTGTGAAATAGGTTGGGTCTGAACCAGTGTTTGGCACTTATTACTATTAAAAGGTTACATTTTTGGCTGCTTACTTCTCAATTAAGACCTAATCTGGGTCTCTCTGCACTTCAGAAGTGGCTTTCTTGACCCATTAGAGACATTATATTTTCTACTGTCAGGTGGTATTCCCTGTAGACATCAGCTCTTGGAGTCGAGTGTCTAAGCTGGGTGCCTTATCTTTCAAGGAACCCTTTTATATTTTTGCATAGACCAAGGTGGGGTTGAGGGCTAGGACTTCCTTCTTTCTTGAAGAGTACCCAGTTTGAATTTGCTGTTACTGCATGTGTTTCTGTGACCAGGGCACAGCTTTACAAGGCAAAGTAAATTAAAATAAAATGATAAATACAGTAGGAGTAGGAAAGTACCAATTAGCATCACTGCAAAAGAAAGTGGATGCTCTGCCTCATTGAAGAGGAGGAGGAAAAGGACATACGAGTAGCACTTGCAGGCTGGTGGGTTTTCTCTAATTTTTACCTCTTTAAATTGTAAAGGGGCATGTGACTATCAAGCTATGTCCCTTGAATATAAATTACCTGGTGTAGAGCGCTACCCAGATATCCCTTGAGCCTCATCCTCAACCCAATCGAATCTCCACTTTAGTTGGTACAATCCTCTCCTCTAGACCCATTCACTCCGAAGGCCTACTAAGCTGTTACCTGTATAATGGTGCAGGTCATTCATGTAATCCAACCATAAATTATAATTGGGAATTTTATTGTTAGTTTTAAAAATCTAGTTGCCTATTAGTTAATTATTATAACTTCCCCTCCCATTTATGCTGCAGAGAAACCATTGCGGTTAAACTGGTGAGAACTATGTACTGTATGTATTAAGAACACCTTTCCTAATGAAGACGAGAGCAAAGAGGATATTGAGTGACTGGAGGCAAACTTTTTTTTTTTTAATTTTTTTTTTTTTAGTTTTAGATACTGTATGTAGCCAGGAGCCGGCTATCTGTGCCTGCAATCAGGAGACATTGTGTAGCCTTACTGTTGTGAAGCTGTTTCCCTCTAGTGTTGAGCCTGGATTCTGTTGTCACATCCTGAATGTAATGGCTAAGCAAAGCATCTTGGGACGTGTAATTCAGACTGCTGGGATTTCCCTTTCAGTTGAACTGTTTGGAACTACCAGACAGCTGAGAAAGGAGAACAGACTGCTGGGAGAAGATATAAAAGGGTTGGGCTAGGCCTGGATCACTCTTGGGACCCCGGTCTGGATCTGCAAGCAGGGACTCTGTTGAGAATGCGGAGGCTGTGTTGCGGCCTGTGCAAGAAGAGTCACCCCACGTGTATCCTTGGAGCATCTGCAGACAACACTGCTTTACTGTCCAGCAGCAGCCTGAAGGTCACTTCTGCTTCATCTGAATCAAGTTGCAGCTAATCTGGGTGGGCCACGGCATGGTGCGATGGAGGTCGGACGCCATCCCCTGAGCCAGGACCTTGAGGGAAAGCCTATAAAGTCACTTTCATCACCACCAGCATCATCCATTGCAGTATCAGTGAGCGGGCACCTGCCCATCCATCTTCATATACACTGCATACGGACACCATTGTCTCCATTCACCTTTGTGTTACCTGAAGTGTTACAGGATAAGTCCATCCAGCTACATAAACACTGTATACAGACACTGTTGTCTCCATTTATCTTGCTGTTACTGTTTGTACCACAGGATCCAATACCTTTGAGTCAACAATGAGTGATTTCCCTTTTCACTTAACCACCCCCCACCATCATAAGGAGTTTCCTTTATTGTGCTCATTGAGCTTGAATTTGCCTAGAACTCTTTCGTGGGAGCAGGTTAAATTCCACAACTTATAACTGTTTGCTGAATGTTATGACACTTCATTTATTGCTTGCACCTGTGGGTTGAGGTAGTGGTCTGACATAGCTAAAAGTCATTTCTCTGCCCTTCTTCTGCCTGTTCACATAGGCTACATATGTTTGCTTAAGGGCTGCCACTATCTAATTGTTCTTTATATTTGATTACCTGACAATATTAATTGTTGTTGCTGTTTCACCACCAGGGACATTTTACCTGAAGTATTACTATAGAGTGTAAGTTTATGTTGCTCACCTTTATCATATCAGTAAACAAAGTTTATTGTTTCATCAGATTGTAGTCTATTTCATTACTGTCATTGATAGAAAATGTCTGAACCAAGGGTGTCAGAGGTGACGGAGGACTTGCAGGGTCAGGGCAACCAGTGGGGTACTGATTCTACTGGCCCTCACGGGGGGTAGAGCTACATGTAGATAGGAGAAAGGTTAAAACTCTTTGTCAAATTTTACTGCTAGACTGCAGTCTATATGTGTCCTGATCTGCATATCGGACATGCATGGATGTGCACTCCAGGATGCGTGCGGAGGTCTGTGCAATTAGCTGCTTTTCACTCATTGCAACAGGCTGCCTGCACACCTCTGCAAAGAAAACCTATGCATCCCTGGCGGCTAAAGATGGCCCTTTGCATGGCTGTACGAATCGGTATGACTTTGTGAATGAGGCCTTAAGTGTAACTGTTACTTTCGTTACACCTATTTTGAAGTACCCTGCACCCCCACTCCAAGTCTTATATTCATTCATCCCCAATCCAGTGAGTTATCTGCAAATTCTTCAGTGTCACATGTCCTTTTGTCAAAATCGAATGCATGTGCATGTGTATGCACTAAATACTGGAGAGTTCTGGAGTCCAAACTTGTATTTGGACTGAATTGCGAGAGCATGGCATATGCATGGGTCCAGTGGGGTCAGAAAATATGACAAGTGGCTGTTCAATGATGACAAAAATCACACAGCCAAGATCTCTCTGGATCAAGAAGAGGATTGGAAGATGGGGGCTTTGGGGAACTGCCAAAAAAAAAAAAAAAAGTGTAGGAAAAGGTTTGAGTTTCCTACAAATGGCTTATGTGGCTCTCAGCTTCCTTTGATGTGGCTCCCAGCAGCTGATGCATGACTGTCTGTCTGTAATACTGTTGCATTACAGACCTAATGTGGTTGTAAAAGCTGGAGTTTTTTTTTTTATCTCAATGCATTTTCTGTATAAGTGTTTGAAAAAAAAAAAAAAAACAAAGATCCTGTTACCTTAAAGCATGAATAACAGCACAGTGCTTGTGCTGTGTAATTTGGCCCCTTCTATCACCTAAAAAACCTAGCTGATCCTGCCTGGCTATGCTCTCCCCCTGTAAGCTGACCACGGTTTATCATGGCTGCTGAGCCTTGACACCATGGTCAGTTTATGTGCCTCCATCATCCACCGATCTCCTGTCTCTCCTCTACCCCCCCCCCCCCCCCGCCTGTCAGCTCAGTCCACTCCCCAGCCCTCCCCTCCTGCTGCTATCATAACTACACTATAAACATACCATCCCCTCTGTAAAATAACATTATGTGCCCCTGTGTCATATAAAAAAGAAAAAATGCAGATTATACCTTATATCAGAGCATCTCCCAGTGCTTACGTGACTCCTTGGCTCTCTCCTCTTCTCCCCTCCTCCCCGGGGAGAGAGACAAGGAGTTACGTGAGCGTCGAGAGACGCTCTGATATATAAAAAATAATGCAGATTATACCTTATAATACAGACACAGGGGCACATAATGTTATTTTACAGAGGGGATGGTAGGTTTATAGTGTAGTGGCTTAACAGCCACTTTAAGTTAAAAAAACTTTCTCTGTGCAGCTCCCATCCCAGCCCCCCCCTATACTTACCATAGCTTGATCTTGATCCAGTGACGTGCACAAGATCAGCGGCTCTCTCAGCTCTTTCCCTCCTCACTGTCTCAAAGACAGCAGCAGGAGCCATTGTAAGGTTTACAGTCACTTTAACACATATAAAGCAAATTGAAAATTGACCAGCCCATATTATTATGTTAGAATTTATAACTTTGTTTTTGTGATTATATGTACTATTGTAAAAAAAGATTTGTAGGGAGAAATATAAAGAAAAGCATTAAAAAAACTCAATAGTATGTTTTGCATTAATCGCATGCAGTTATTGGAATACATCATCAAGCTCACACACTGAACAATGTAAAGACATTTCCAGGGACACTTTCATGCTGAAATATTTTATCTATATTCATGAAGTTAACTGCCCTGTAGAACATGAAGCATTATACTGTATATAAAGACATGCTTGTGGAAATGAAACACTTTGGGGGTCATTTACTATAGCGCTGGGAAGTACTGAGAGCCATTACATGTAATAGTGCCCATTTTAGGCAAGATTTCAACAAGTGAACGTGCAAACTAAAATGCACGCTGTCAGCGGGGAACATACATTAGTAAATTCAGAATCAGCGCTAATTAGGGATTTCTGCGGATATACAAGTGCCAATTTCGACTAAGTTATTATATAGCACTGCACTCATGATCCATGTATGTGAAGAAAACATTTTTTATATGAGATGTGGTCTACCTCATGTGCATCCATTAATGTATATTGCAATTAGTATTCCTAGTTTTTTTTTCTTTTGCTAACAAATGGAGTTATGAATGAGTATTACAGAGTAATGTCTGCTATTCTGTAAGGTTACTGTACATGTATTGAACATATCTGTTGTATGTTATTTTTTTTGTATTTTTTTAATGTTTTATGTTTATGTTTGTTTATGTTTTATTTCATTTTTTTTTATTTAGGTGACTATAAAGCAGTAATTATTTATGTTCATTGTTTAACCACTTAAGCCCCGGACCATTTGGCTGCCTAAAGACCAGAGGACTTTTTACAATTTGGCACTGTGCTGATTTAACTGGTAATTGCGCGGTCATGCAATGTTGTACCCAAACGAAATTTACGTCCTCTTTTTTCCCACAAATAGAGCTTTCTTTTGATGGCATTCGATTGCCTCTGCGATTTTTATTTTTTGTGATAGAAACGGAAAAAGACCGAAAATTTGGAAAAAAAAAAAAAAAAGATATTTTCTACTTTTTGTTATAAGAAAAATCCAATAAACTCAATTTTAGTCATACATTTAGGCCAAAATGTATTCAGCCACATGTCTTTGGTAAAAAAAAAAAAAAAAATGTCAACAAGCGTATATTTATTGGTTTGCGCAAAAGTTATAGCGTCTACAAACTAGGGTACGTTTTCTGGAATTTACACAGCTTTAGGTTTATGACTGCCCATCTCATTTCTTGAGGTGCTAAAATGGCAGTGCAGTACAATACCCCCCACAAATGACCCCATTTTGGAAAGTAGACAGGAAATTGAGAGTCATGTTGAGCACATTGAATATTTAATTTTTTTGTCCCAAGTGATTGAATGACAAAAAAAAAAAAACGAAAACCAATTGATTGGTCATCAATCAACCTACCTATGACAGTTTTGAAGGCCATAAAATGCCAAGATGGCGCACCCCCCCCAAATGACCCCATTTTGGAAAGTAGACACCCCAAGCTATTTGCTGAGAGGCATGTGGAGTGCATGGAATATTTTATATTTTGCCACAAGTTGCGGGAAAATTACAAACTTTTTTTTTTTTTTGCTCTCATTTGTTTTTGAAAATGAAGAAAGAAAAGAAAAATGTATTTTTTTTCTTTTTTTCAATTTTCAAAACTTTGTGACAAAAAGTGAGATCTGCAAAATACTCACCATACCTCTCAGCAAATAGCTTGGGGTGTCTACTTTCCAAAATTGGGTCATTTGGTGGGGTTTTGTGCCATCTGGGCATTCCATGGCCTCTGAAACTGTGATAGGCAGTTAGGAGTGAAATAAAAAATTTACACCCTTGGAAAGCCTGAAGGTGGTGCTTGGTTTTCGGGGTCCCGTGCGCGGATAGGCTCCCAAAAAATCTCACACATGTGGTATCCCCGTACTCAGGAGAAGCAACAGAATGTATTTTGGGGTGTAATTTCACATATGCCCATGGCATGTTTGAGCAATATATCATTTAGTGACAACTTTGTGCAAAAAAAAAAAAAAATAAATAAATTGTCTTTTTCCCGCAACTTTTGTCAAAATATAAAATATTCCATGGACTCGACATGCCTCTCAGCAAATAGCTTGGGGTGTCTACTTTCCACAATGGGGTCATTTGGGGGGGGGGGGTTGAACTGTCCTGGCATTTTATGCACAACATTTAGAAGCTTATGTCACACATCACCCACTCTTCTAACCACTTGAAGACAAAGCCCTTTCTGACACTTTTTGTTTACATGAAAAAATATTTTTTTTTGCAAGAAAACTACTTTGAACCCCCAAACATTTTTTTAAAGCAAAGGCTCTACAGATTAAAATGGTGGGTGTTTCATTTTTTTTTTCCACACAGTATTTGCGCAGCGATTTTTCAAATGCATTTTTTTGGAAAAAGCACACTTTTTTAAAATTTTAATGCAGTAAAACACACTATATTGCCCAAATGTTTGATGAGAAAAAAAAGATGATCTTAGGCCGAGTACATGGATACCAAACACGACATGCTTTAAAATTGCGCACAAATGTGCAGCGGCGACAAACTACATACATTTTTAAAAGCTTTTAAAAGCCTTTACAGGTTACCACTTTAGATTTACAGAGGAGGTCTACTGCTAAAATTGCTGCCCTCGATACCTCACATGCATGGTGCAATTGCTGTTTACATATGACGCCAGACAGACGCTTGCGTTCGCCTTTGCGCGAGAGCAGAGGGGGACAGGGGTGCTTTTTTTTTTTTTTTTTTTTTTTAATTATTTATTTTGCTTTTATTTTATTTTTAAACTGTTCCTTTCGTTTTTTTTTTAATCATTTTTATTGTTATCTCGGGGAATGTAAATATCCCCTATTATAGCAATAGGCAGTGACAGGTACTCTTTTTTGAAAAAATTGGGGTCTATTAGACCCTAGATCTCTCCTCTGCCCTAAAAGCATCTGACCACACCAAGATCGGTGTAATAAAATGCTTTCCCAATTTCCCAATGGCGCTGTTTACATTCGGCAAAATCTAAGTCCTGAAATGCTCGTAGCTTCCGGTTTCTTAGGCCATAGAGATGACTGGAGCCATTCTGGTCTCTGATCAGCTCTATGGTCAGCTGGCGGAACCACCGGCTGCATTATCAGGCTCCCTGTTGACTGCTTGTAAAAGCAGTCTAGAGGCTAATTAGCCTCTAGGATTGCTTTTACATGAAAGCTGACCGCTGGCTGAAAAGAATGATACCAAGATGATACCTAAACCCGCAGGCATCATTGTGGTATAACCAGTACGTTGCTGGTCCTTGTTGGGCATATATTGTAATCTTTTTTTTCATGCAGCCTGTGGGCTGAACAAAAAAAAAAAAGAGATTGATTGGTGGGTATGCCCACCATTAGAATACCTCCCTTCATCCACCCACTTCTAATGATGGGCATACATGCACCATTTTGTTTTTAACTGTGGTAGTGAAATCACCTCCTACAGCACTGGAGTCACGGCTTTATGTATCGTGGGAGCAAACACTGTTGCTGTCAAGATAAATAAATCAATGCTGCAGCTGAATGGCCTAAAAAAATATATGCCGAAGCATGGGGGCATCCGCCCCAAAAGTTAGGAGCAAATCGCTCCTCCGCCCCTGCTGCCCCCATGCTTCGGCATATATGCTCTTTTTTTTAACTGTGGTGGTAAAATCACCTCACCTACAGCGCTGGAGTCATGGCTTTATGTATAGTGGGAGCAAACGCTGTCAAGATAAATAAATCCACGCTGCAGCTGAATGGCGTACCTGAAAACAAAAAAATGGTTAACAATAAAACACAGTAAAGAGTAAAGTATAAAAAAATTACATACCTGAAAAGCAAACATGATAAAACATAATAACAATAAAACATTGCAGAATAGAATACAGTAAAAAAGAGCAGAACAATAGAGAGAGAAAACAATAAAACGACAACCATTTTTTTTTTTTAATTTAATTTTTTTTTTTTTTTTACACTTTTATTTGCAACTGTAACTGAAATGCCCCGTACACACGGTCGGATTTTCCGATGGAAAATGTCCGATCGGAGCGTGTTGTCGGAAATTCCGACCATGTGTGGGCTCCTTCGGACATTTTCCATCGGATTTTCCGACACACAAAGTTGGACAGCAGGAGATAAAATTTTCCGACAACAAAATCCGATCGCGTCAATTCCGACCATGTGTGGCCTGTTCCGACGCACAAAGTGCCACGCATGCTCAGAAGAAATTCCGACACGGGACAGCTCGTTCTGGTAAACTTAGCGTTCGTAATGGATACAGCACTTTCGTCACGCTGCAATGTTCAAAATGGTTTAATACAGCGCAATCTCTTCTTCTTTATAATGTGACAAGAATTAAGTCGTTTTGCTGCTCATATTCACACACACTTCTCACAAACTTATTTCGTTACTATTTCTCGGGATTCCCTCAATATATTTTGATTTCTCACATCTGACAACAAATTTTTTTTCTTTTTTTTTGGTGATTTTGATTTGTACTCCCGAAAATGTTTGTGTGTTTTTTGTGACAAGTTCCCACAACACCATTGATATGTTGTTCTATTTAATCTGTAGGAGATTGTTTGGTGTTGTTGTCCCTTGTTAATTTCACATTTTATGTTAGAAATGTACCTGAATCGTCACCAACAAACTGTCCTTTTTGGATGAAAACACACACAGGAGAGTAGAATTTACCTAAAAATATTTTATTAAGGGGTCACAACTATAAACAAAGAGGGAGGCAACGCTGGAGAAACTGCAGAAATTGGCGAAGCCTTGGACCCCCAGGGCACACATCAATTATTTAAAAGCAAAATTGGTGGCCTGAGGAGTCCTTATCTAAGGGAGGGCAGTCTGGTCCAGAAGTCCCAGAGATCCGGAAAGCAGCAGATGACATCTGTGTCCCCAGGCTGTGGTCATACTAGAGACTGCATCTTCTGTCAGACCAGACTGAACCCAGGGTCATCACTCTCTGGTCTTCTTTCCACGCCTCCTTCCACGTGGTGGCTCTGGTGGTGGAGTTGTGGCAGCAGGAGGAGGAGGAGGAGGATCGTCCCTCTCCATGACATCTGTCTTGTGTGTCAGTTCCCCACTCTCCCCCTTACGAAGGACTTTATAAATCAGGTCCTCAGAGATCTTGCGTTGGCCCTCCTGCATGCCCTGCAATTTGGTGGCAGCCATGCAGGCAAAGGCCTCTTCAGGACTGGGGAAGGCTCTGAGGGACGCTGAAGCCTCCTGGATCAGCCTGTATGCTGAATCCTGCACAGGACTGGGAGTCATCTTCCTGGCCCTTTTGTATGGCAGGCGGAAGGGAGGAACCTGAGACTGTCAGGCTGCGACTGGTCCCAGGCTTCTCTTGGCTGACACTTAGCCCCGCCTCCTCCTGGCTGCCACTAATCCCCGCCTCCTCCTGACTGCCACATTCCACAACCTCCTCCTGGCTGAGGTCTTCCTGTGTATGAAAAAGGGACATAGTTTTAGTATTTTTTACATCAATCACACACAATTTTCACCTCCTGACTGCTGCAAATTGAATGTTAACAAATATAACAGACTATCATTCTGAGCCCAGCATTTTTCATTCTTGTCCCAATTTTGGGTGCCCACTACTGTCTATTGATATGTAAAACACTTTTTTTAATCAGCAATTAATGATCAATAATAACATCTAGTAAACGGAGGCAGGAAGTGGGGAGAGCCGCAGTTCGCTGCTTCTGTCGGCAATTGTCCCCACCCCCCACACACAGGAAAAAAAAAAAACACAAGGGACTATTACGGTACTAAGGATAGTTAGATATTAGTACAAAGGAATGGAGGGAAATAGTAGGATAAAAACTGTATTTTTAATAGAAAGCCATTTTTAAAAAAAGATATATATATCTAAATATTACAATAATAATCACATATACAGTTGTGATACAGGACAGAGTAATGTATACAACCACATAAATTGCATCCAGTGATAACAGAGATTGCAAAAGTGACTTGGATTCTCGACCGGTTTCGCGGTATTCACCGCTTCCTCAGGAGAGTAAAGTCTATAATGTAGCATAGGAGACAGGTAATGAATATACAACAATTCACAGATGCATAGAATTTTTTAGTGTGGTAATTACAGCGCAATCATTAGATAATACAATAAACAATAAAGTACAAGTAGAATATAAAAAGGACAGGCTCACCCGTTCAAATATTCTCTGTGGGCATATGGGGCCCCAAACATCTAGTAAACATCATTTATTTATTGCCCAGAAATCTGTAGAACAATGCTATACCTGACTCCAGCTGGGCTCCTCCACTTCTTCCTGGCTGGAAGGCCCAGGTTGGACATCGGAAGCCTCAGCTGGGATGGAAGGAAGTGTGGAAGGAAGAGTAGAGAGGGATTCCCTGACTTCAGTGTGGTCTGACAGAAAACGAAGTCTCTCGTAGTACCACAGCCTGGGGACATAAACGTCATCTGCTGCAGCTCCGGACCTCTGGGAATCTGTGACCTTCTTGCGCTCCCTAAGATATGTGCTCCTCAGGCCACCAATTTTAGCTTTTAAATAGGGGATGGTTGCTGTGGGGACCACCGGCGTCACCAACTCTAGCAGTCTCTCCAGCGCTGCCTGCCTCTTTTGTTTGTGGTTATAGTGGGGGTGTCTCACTTGCCACAGACAGGGCAGCTCTCTGTACTTGTCTATGAACAGGGGCAGGAAATTGCGGTCGTTGAACCCATCCATTTTATCTGCAAGACACAACACAAGACAAACCCTAATGTCAGGCCAAACTCCCCTAATCTTGTTACAATATAGGCTTCAATTTCGAAGCAGTATAGGCCCAAGTTTAGATCCTACCTTCGTTAACACGATCGGCGTCTCCGATGCTCCTTCCTCCGCTCACAGATCGTACGTAAGACGCGCGCGTTACAATTTATACACACTGCGCATGCGTATAACTCCGCCCGCCCCTGACGTTCTTTCTATTCTATTCCCCGCCCCTTTTCGTTCGGCGCAGTGGAGGAAGAGCACATGGCGGATAGACAGCAGGATCGTGCTAATTACAGCAACGAGGAGGAGGAGGAAAGGCCGGAGCCTGAAATGTCACGATCCAGAAGGAGATTAAAGGACTCAAATATGTCCTTTGGGGAGATGTTGGAAATGGTGGACATCCTGAAGAAGGCAGACTATGATGGAAAGTATGGGCCTTACCCCAACCACAATGTCCGAAAGGCCAAGATCATGGCGAAAGTGGTCAGGAGTCTGCACCGGAAATTCGGGGTAAGACGATCGAAAGATCAGCTCAGGAAGCGGTGGTCGGACCTGAAATTACGAGAATATGAGCAGTACAGAAAGATCCGGAGAGTGCTGCAAAAAAGTAAGTAGTTGTGCTGTGTTCCTATTGTTCTTGTGTTTATTACGTTCGTGCTGCTCCATGTGCTTTTAGGAACTGTTGTACAGTTTAAAATGGCAACTTTCATGTTCATGGGCCCATTATTCGTTCGGATCACACATTTTTATTTCGGACGATAAAATACCATTGTTTAGCCCATATGCATTTGGCCACCATTTTGACGCCCTACACTTGTCTACAAAGAATTGGGTTGTGTAGATGGCTTTGTTACTAGAATGAAATGCAAACTAGATTCTGTGTAAGGAGAGGACACTGAGCAGCTGTTTTCACATCTGGACACTGGAGCACTAGTGTGGGACCCCAGAACACCATTTTTATTAGGGGGGCCACACAGGTGCTCCAGTGTATACTATAGGGGGGGCTACATCTGTGAAGTTTGTACTAAACAGGTAAAGTATTGCAGCTTGACAAAGGACACTAAAAAAACTACATCTTGGAACTCTGCTAAAAATAGATCATTGTACCCCACTTCCAAGCAATGTTTCATCTTTATAGTTCTGACATTAAATATCTGTGTGCTAATTATACCATTTTTGTTTTACATAGGGGAGAAAAGACTCGGAGGACACCCCTCATCCGAGGAGACCAGAGCCCCCCCCCTCTGGAAGAAGGGGAAATCCACCCAACACAAGATGAGCAGGAGGAGGAAGATGTGGTGGAACTAGTCACCACAACAGGTGAGTGTCTTCAACCACAGGCTCAGATAAGAGATTGATGGCGGCATTTTTTTGAAACCTAATTTATTTTGGGGTTCCTCTCTTTTTAGGTGATCGTGAGGTTGTGGATGAAGATCCTTTCACATCAGAAAGTGCCCAGATCCTGATCGGGGAGATCATGGGGTGTAATTTACAATTGGAAATCATCAAGCAAAACATCAATGATGTTATTCCAAAATATAAAAACATCATTGATGTTTTGGGGCGAGTTTAAAACCCCTCCAAATCACTTTCTTCTTTTGTGTGCTACAATGTGCGAAATGTTTTTTTGATTTTTCCCAAAGCCAAATTTTGAGGATGCACACAGTGTGTCAACATGTGCTATCTGCCATCACAGGAGATCAATGGACGCGTTTTGGGGGTGCAACCCCTTCCTCAATAATAAAGTAGCGGTGAGGAAGGGCTTTCTCCCCCAAAACACGTCCCTTGATCCCCCGTGATGGCAGGTCGCACATGTTGACATTGTGAAATTTGTGTGCATCTTCCAAATTTGGCTTTTCCAGGGGTGATTTCCCCCCATCTGAACGCTATATCAAACACAGTTCCTAAATACTCATGTCTGATATTGCCTTCCAGTTCTACCAAATGTGAACTTTGTAAGATCAAGATTTGTGTCTTTTCTTGTGGGTTTTACACAGGCCTGTTTTCTATAAAATGGACATTTTGATTTTGGATAATGACACCACAAAAATTGTTATACAACAAACATGTCGGTTTGTCAGAAAAACCTTTGGTAAATGCACATGTGATTGTGCTGGTATTAAAAAGATTGTTCATCATGTGTTCAGAATGTGTGGATTATTGTCTCAACACTACAACACTTTTGGGGTGATGTAATTGTTGTTTTATGAGAAAATGGGGGTAATTTCCTAAGGGCAAATCCACTTTGCACTACAAGTGCAGTTTCAGTGCAGTTGCAAGTGCACTTGTAGTGAAAAGTGTCTTTGCATTTAGTAAATAACAGCCAACAGTGCTTTGTAAGGTTACACAATCACAACATTTTCTGGACTCCACACATTTCTGTCAGGGTCAGCTCAAACAAACACAAGCAGTAACTGTCCACAAAGAAGAGCCTGGGGGGAGATGCCTGTCGAAAACTTGAGGTCCTGCAGGCTTCTCCCTGTGGCCAAATACCGCAAGGTAGCGACCAACCTCTGCTCCGGAGTGATGGCTTGCCTCATGCAGGTATCCTGCCTGCTGATATAAGGGGTCAGCAAAGCCAACAAACGGTGAAACACGGGGGCCGTCATCCTGAGAAAGTTCCTGAAATCATCAGGATTATTCTCACGGATCTCACAGAGCAAAGGCATATGACAGAACTGGTCACGCTGAAGCAACCAATTCTTGGTCCATGAACTCCTCTCCACCCTGTTCATGGACTGGACTTGTGTCAAGGTCAGGACCCCAACACCAAGCCCCCGCACAGCACGAACTGTACGAGGAGTACGCATACGAAACATGGCTAGAAAACGGTCGGCTGCCCAGAACAAAGTAACAGAACGCACTGAAGAACAGCAAGGCCTGTGAAGAGCGACCTGAAAACCAGTAACGAACGAACAAGAATATAATGACTCCTTAAAGTCACGCGGAACTTGCTTGCACGCACTGAAGAGCAGATACAAACCAACAAGCACAAACTGAACGGCAGAAATACGATCTGAAAACCACGAGTCTGAAAAAGCGCGAATCGTCTCTCACCAAACTTTTACTAACACGAGATTAGCAAAAGGAGCCCAAAGGGTGCCGCGCTTGGTTCTGAACCGGCCTTTTCTAGTCTCGTCGTACGTGGTGTACGTGACCGCGTGGTTGTCGATCGGAAATTCCGACAACTTTGTGCGACCGTGTGTAGGCAAAACAAGTTTGAGCCAACATCTGTCGGAAAAAATCCTAGGATTTTGTTGTCGGAATGTCCGATCAATGTCCGACCGTGTGTACGGGGCATTACAGTTTGGTTCCAGGTTCGGGTCTCTCAAAATGCTTTTTTTCCTCAAAGAATAGGTGCAGGAACTCCCTCCTTCCAAGTCACCTCTTGTGTCCGTCTCCGAGCACCATTCCTTGGTTCCACTCCCTACCCACCTCCGAAGAACATTTCTTGGTTCCATCCCCTACCCACCTCCGAGCACCATTCCTTGGTTCCACTCCCTAGCCACCTCCGAGCACCATTCTGTGATTCCACTCTCTACCCACCTCCAAGAACCATTCCTTGGTTCCACTCTCTACCCACCTCTGAGCATCGTTCCTTGGTTCCACCCCCTACCCACCTCTCAGTAATGGATACAGAATCAAGTGTCAATTTGTGGTGCTAAGTAATTTGTATGTAATTTGTTACTGATAGGAAGTAAAATAGATCCCCTGTAGCCAGCAACAATGGAGCACCCCCAGCAACAATAGAATCTGAACAGCTAACAACAATAGACCTCTCCCTCAACAGTAGATGTCTTCCAGAAATGATTGTCTCCCAGTAGCATAAGAGCCCCCCAGCAACAATCGATCCCCCGCCAGAGACAACTGACCTCCCCAGCAACAATAGACTCTCCCCCTGTAAAAATAGATCCCCTCCAGCAACAATAGATCCACCAGCAGCCAGCATCAATAGACCCACCAGTAAACCCCAGCACCCCTCGCCATTACATACATTCAGAGCTGGAGGTGCCGGAACTGTGTTCCCCTGCGTTCCTGCTGAAAAAAAGCCCTGGTCAGGACAGGAGGGACAATAATAGTGGGTGTCACGCCTATATCCACGGACACAACATCTTCTTTGGGGGGCTCGTTGGGTAGGGGTACTCGGGATGACATATGGAAAATGCCTCTCATGCAGCCGGCTCACTGCATTTGGATTGGGAAGGTGAGGTGAACCTTCACCATCTGGAAACAGAAGGGCTCTGACGATCTCTTCCTGGAATTTAAGGAAGGATCCAGTCCATCCTGAAGCTCTGTATAGCACATGAGCGTTCAGCAAAGCCATTTGAAATAAGTATACAGACACTTTTTTGTACCAGCATCTGGCCTTACGGGCAACTAGGTACGGCGCCAGTAACTGGTCGTTGAGGTCCACCCCTCCCATATTTTGGTTATATTCGTGGACACAGAGGGGTTTCTCTACAACACCAGTCACCGTAGGAATTTGGACCGTTGTGTCTGCATGAAGGGAGGACAGAACAAAAACATTCTTATTATCCCTCCACTTCACAGTGAGCAAGTTATTACACTTCAAGCAGGCTCTCTCCCCCAGCCTAAGATGGGAATCTACAAGCCTCTGGGGTAAGCCCCGGCGATTAGATCGCACGGTGCCACATGCGTCAATCTGATGTTCAAACAAGTGACTAAAAAGTAGCACGCTCATGTAATAATTGTCCACATACGAATGGTACCCCTTTCCGAATAAGGGTGACACCAAGTCCCACACTATCTTGCCAGCGCTCCCTATGTAATCTGGGCAGTTCAGCGGTTCTACGTGACTATCTCTTCCTTCATAAACCATAAAACTATATGTATAGCCTGTGGCCCTGTCACAGAGCTTATACATCTTGAATCCGTATCTGGCACACTAGCTGGGAAGATACTGTTTGAAAGGCAAGCAGCCAGAAAACTTAATCAGGGACTCATCACTGCAGACAACTTGATGGGGATAAAACAAGGCTGCAAAATTTTTGTTGAAGTGGTTTACTAGGGGCCGAATTTTGTAGAGCCGATCGTATCTGTTGTCTCCACGAGGATGACAGAGTTCATTGTTGTTGAAGTGCATGAACTGCAAGATCTGCTCGTATCGTGCCCTGTTCATGGAGGCAGAGAACACAGGCATATGGTAAATTGGGTCAGTGGACCAATATGACCACAACGTACTCATTCTAACTATGCCCATGTTGAGGGATAGGCCCAGAAAGGTCTTAAATTCGGAAACCGTAATTGGTTTCCAATCTCTGGCAAGGGAGGACTGGGGATTAGCGGCGATGAATTGACCAGCATACAAATGACTTTGGTCCACAATAGATCTATAGAGATCTTCTGTGAAAAACAGTGAATAAAAATCAAGTGACATAAAATCAACTGTTTCCGCCTGAATTCCGGGTTGGCCAGTGAATGGGGGAAGTACGGGTGCTGCAGAAGTGGTGGGCTCCCAATTAGGATTGTCAAATTCTGCAGGAAGGACACTATGGGCAGGATGGGCCTGTCTTTGTCTTTGTGGGGGCAGCGGGACACTACGTGCGCTTGCCACCTCACCAGCTTGAACTGCACTTATGGGACTCGCCACGTCACCATGTGATACTGCAGTGCTGGATGTATGACCAGGGTGTACTAGGCCGCTGGTGCTTGCTAGTTCACCAGAAGGATGAGCGGCACTAGTACTTTTCTGCTCCATACGAGAGCCCTGCAGTTCTTGCACCTGAACAACAGCAGAAGAAGATCTGGGTCTGGTACGCCTGACCTTGGCAGGGACCCCAACTCTGTTGTCAGAGCTATCTGTCATGGAGCTGCTGCTGTCTACAGGTTCGTATTCTGAGCCTGAATCTGACAGATGAGTGACTTCCCCTTCACTATCTGTCATGCTCAGAAACGTGTAGGCCTCTTCACTACAATAACTTCGATTTGCCATTTTGGGCTCTAAATTTACTGTTGCAGTAATGAGACTCACAGGTAAAAAAGCTCCTAGCCTGTCAGCAACTGTATCCAATGCTACCAAAAAAATTGTTAGCGATCGCAGGAATCAGGCCTGACTCTGCAAAGTCTGCAGTTATGTGTTTAGTGTTTTGTAAGTGACAGTGATCGATCGATACTGCACTGGGGAGGGCTGGGCTGGGCAGAGGGGCAAAATGCAGGTGCTAGCAGGTATCTGGGCTGATCCCGCTAACACTGCATTTTTGGGAACCCTAAACTGCTGGGGACGCTAGTAAAGATCTGATCAGATCAGATATTGATCCGTTCAGACACTATACCACTAAGGGAGGTGTATGCTGCGTGCGTGGATGTTAGCAGTACTGGCACTAATCTGATGCTGCCTGGGGCAACACAGACCCTAACTGACCCTAAAACCTAACTTATATCACCCGCACGGCGATCGGGGGTTAAACCTTTATTGGGTAATAAACGGCGGGTATAAAAAAACAAACTAACTAACCAGCATCACCCGTAACACTTATACAGTGATCACTGGTGAAAGGGTTAAAGCAGGGGGTTAAAACCTTTATTAGGTAGTATATGGGGGTACCTGACGCTATAAAAAGCTGATGGTGAACCTAAATAACTAATAGACTAACTAGCATCACCCGTGACACCAATACCGCGATCAGAAAAATGATCGATTAGTGACACTGGCGACAGGGTTTGAAAGGGTTAACTGGAGGGCGATCAAGGGGTTAAACCTTTATTGGGGGGGTTAGGGGGTTAGACCTAAAGAGGCCTACCACTAATTGCCCTAACACTTATAACAGTCACAAAATGACACCAATGCAGTGATCAGTAAAAAAATGAAAACTGCTATTGGTGTCACTGTGACAAGGAGTGCAGGGGGGGTGATGGGGGGGGGGGGTGATTTGTGTGCCTATGTGTACTGGTGTTAGTGTGCTGTTGGTGCAAACTCACATTGATGCCTTCTCTCCTCGGGAGCTGGAACAAAAAGGCTCCACGAGGAGAGATGACATCACTTCCTCTGCTGTTTACAGTTTCAGAGGCAGAGGAAGCTTCCCATTTGTCAGGAGCGATTGTGAGGGAGAGGCCATGAATCAGTAGCCTCCCCCTCAGGACGGATCACTCCTGCAACCATGCCGACCACCTGAGGCGCCCCCTGCCCGCGGGAGGGGAGTAATGTACCCATACGTTACTCTGCCTGCCCGTGCCATTCTGCCGACTTATATTGTCGTGAGGCGGTCAGCAAGTGGTTAATCATACTACACTATTATGCAGGTCTCAGCGTACTTAGCACAATGGCTTGGTGGTCTGCTCAGATGTCTCCTAAGCACTCAAGTTAAGAGTTCAATATCCCAGCCAACCTACCAC
Organism: Aquarana catesbeiana; assembly: GCF_042186555.1. Taxonomy (NCBI): domain Eukaryota; kingdom Metazoa; phylum Chordata; class Amphibia; order Anura; family Ranidae; genus Aquarana; species Aquarana catesbeiana. Next base: position 587,801,937 of record NC_133326.1, read on the forward strand.
CCACCAGCTGTGTTCATTTTTCCAGTGCACAAGCAAAGTAAAATAAACAAACAAAATGTAAACTGCTTGTTAACTAGTGTGTGATGTTTGGAATTCCACAGCATATTGCTATTGAATACTTACATACCATTGCATGCATTTGAAGAGTTAATATAATAGAATCAACCAAACTAAAGTGAAATGGCTAATTGACTTTCACCTATTTTCAGCATATGCTGCTAATTGGCTAATACACATTCGCATTTTTTTCAGCAATGCAATCTTTTAGTATCCCTCTGTGGGATTTGAACCCATGAGTCCTTCAAGGTCTGAGCTTTTCAAGGTAGAAGCGCTGACCACTAGCCTATTGGGCTGAGCACAATCATCCATAGAAATACATTTACTCGTGTTTGATGTTTATAATTCTATACAATGTTTAGCAAATGAGCCAATAATATTAGGGAAACAACCATGCTGATGTGGCATTGACTCTTAGGAAAACATTTTTGAAAAAAATGGTGTGGGGTCTGGTATGGATTTTAAGGGAGACTCAATGCCAAAATTAATAAAAAAAAATGTGTGTAGGGTCCCCCCCAATCCATAACAGGCCCTTTGGGTCGGGCATAGATTTTAAGGGGAACCCCACTCCAAAATTACATTAAAAATTGGCGTGGGGTCACCCCCAAAATCCATACCAGACCCTTATCCAAGCATACAGCCTGGAGGTCAGGATAGGGGGGACGATGAGCACCCCCCTCCTGAACCATACCAGGCCACATGCCCTCAACATGGGGAGGGTGCTTTGGGGTGCCCCTCAAAGCACCTTGTCCCCATGTTGATGGGGACAAGGGCCTCTTCCCGATAACCCTGGACGGTGTTTGTCGGGGTCTGCAGGCGGGGGTGCTTATCGGAATCTGGAAGCCCCCTTTAACAAGGGGGCCCCCAGATCCAGCCCCCTACGTGAATGTGTATATATCAGCAGCAGCTCTTCACATGAAAGGAGTGACCCAGCCATGTTAGAGGCTGAGCAACAGTACACTTCCTGGGGGCGTGTGCATGCCCTTTCGTGATGATGCATTTCCGGGTCAAAAAGCAGCCCATGTGAATAAATATGCGCACTCACAGACAAAAAATTTCTGTATGCAAATTAGCACTTCCGCTATGTAATTTTTTTTTCTTTTTCATTTTATTTGTTTCTTAGAGAGAATTCACATTTATTTGCCAGATTTCATGGTTTGCCTAGTCCACAAAAGAATTACTAGAGCCCTGAAATTCAGCTTTGGAGTAGGGTTGTTGTTTTTTTTTTCTTCCCCCTCCCCCTTTACACTTTCTACTCAAGGACTTGCCTGTGTGCACAAATACTTAATGCAACTCGATTTACTAAAAATTTGAAGGGGTTTGAATGGTTTGCACTTAGAAAATATGTATTTATAGACTGCAAAAGTCAAACAAAGCAAAAAAGAATCAAATTTTTTATTTCAACATTAGTGTAAACATTTGTTGCTTGAATATACTTGGGCCAAAAAAAAAAAGGCATGGAAATTCTCCAGCATTTGACAAAATAGTTAGAAGGTCCCTGCTCAAAAGAGCTTACAAGGACATTAAAATTATACACATTAAACAAATCACATTAGAAATGCAGGGATACAAATCAAGCTAACAAGCATGACTAACCTTTTTTGTGATCAGAAGTCCTCACCCCAAACCCCAAAAAAGTTACATGGCAGAATTATCATAAGCAAAAAAAAAACAAAATTAATACAAAAGGCAGAGCACGAACTATACTGACACACACAGCAGGAATGAATTAGCAGGAACATTCATTTTTATCTCAAACATTACATAGCAGTTATAAGTCTAACATGTGAGATTTAGAAGCAATCATCAAACAGCCTTAGTGGGGTGAGCAGGGTTAGGCATTATGCACACCCCCAAAACCCACATCTATCTGAAACCCAATATACACACTGCAAAGAAAAATTCAGGTCCGTTCTTAGGCTAAACAGCCACCACAAATGCTGGCCTTTAAATAACCTAACAAGCTTGCTCACCTCCACCCACCCAGTGAAGGACACCAGTGTAATTGATTCTGTGTCTTGAGGACTTAAGTGGTCACATCTGGTCATTAGGAATACTCACTCTTTACAAATGAAAAAATGCCCCTTAGCATTGATTTCTGAGGATGGGAAATTACAACTTTGTGAGGGGTGCTTCACACAAATTGGTGATGAAGCGCATTCGCCATTCATCATAAGCATACAACATTAAAATATGTGTGCAGCATCACACCGGGCTTATATATCCACATCTGGGCCAAAACACTGCAGTTCTAGATTTGGTGCAAACCCACACTTGCTTGATTTATAATGTGATTGCTTGGGGTTCTATTATGTAAAACACATCAAAAATGTTAGCACTGGTGAAAAAGAAAGTTTAACACCACAACATATAAACCTCTAGCCAGCTTGGGAATTAAGCCCAGAAACTCAGTGCTGCAAGGCTGAAGCTCTATGCTGTGAGCAACCAAGCTGTTGCATCTCTGTGGTGTCAAACTGTCCTAAGTCCCAGGGGTGCAAGAAGTTAATCAATGTGGATGTACTGTGGAAGGCCAGAGAGCCAGTGAACAATCTGTTTCTGGCATATGCTATCTGTTTTGAAGTGATCATACTATGATCATACTGAGAGATAAACAGCTGTCATTTTTGGGGGTTTGGCTTTCTAAGACGCTGAAATTAGTAGTGGTGGGGAAATGTTAAGTCTGATTATAGCCCTTGACATGGAAAACATATGACACAATTTGCAATGGTGGTGGAACCCTCCTTCATATAAATACTACATTTAGAGTAGTCCCTAAGTCAGGAGTCATGTTTAACAACATAGGAAGAACAGAACTTCTCTACATTAAGTGGCATGTTTTGGATGCTAACCCAGAAACTCAGTGCTGGTAGGCGGAAATGCTAACCGTTAGCCACTATGCTGCCACGTGTGGAACCCTCCTACACATAAATACACATATACTTCATTTCTTTGGACATGAAGGTGGTGGAATTACATTAATTGGGAGTTATTCTTCTTGATTTATTCTGTGATATTTGATGGTTCTTGGTGTGTGAGTGTAGAATAGTGATGTTACCCTCTGAATTTTGGAAATTACATTTTTATTTCTGATGTTGGTACACATATCACATTTTTTTGTGCTCAAATTATGATTCATTGTAAATAATACAAAACACACAAAATTATGACTCATTTTAAATTTGCATCAGCAATGGTATTGTTTGTGGTTTGTAAAGACACCTGTGTGAGTTTGGGTAAAGATTTTTGTGAGATAGAGGGCAACAAGTGAAAGTGACAGAGAAAAATATATTTTACCAAAACATTCCACATTCTAGCATTCTTAAAAACAAAAGATTAAGTAAAAGCAACATGGTTGCAAAGACAATTTCTTTGAGAGAAAGATACATTTCATCTCAACTTTAAAAGTATTTATTTGGGGAAGTTACAATTGTACCATTAGAATCAATGGCTGAAACTTACATTGGACTATATAGCGTGGATTTTCATTCTCAAAAATGCATTTTTAGCCCAGCACTCATTTTGGCATTTACTGTAAAAAAGCCATGGGAGTTAAAATTAGAGTAGTTTGCATGTCTGAGCATGCTCAGTTGTGTTGGCACCTAGTTGTACAGAAACGGGGAATTTATCTCTTCTCAGACTTTTAAAGATATTTCAGTGTAGAAATCATTTTTTCACACAGTTTTTAAAAGCAGATTATGTTTAAGCAATATACCACATATTTCAGTACCATTTAGGCGATCATATCATGCTTTAAACATTATTTCCGTGTGCACTACTCCAGGTTTTAGCAGAGTAATGCCCCGTACACACGGTCAGACTTTCCAACGGAAAATGTGTGATAGGACCTTGTTGTCGGAAATTCCGACCGTGTGTAGGCTCCATCACACATTTTCCATCGGATTTTCCGACACACAAAGTTTGAGAGCAGGATATAAAATTTTCCGACAACAAAATCCGTTGTCTGAAATTCTGATCGTGTGTACACAAATCCAACGGACAAAGTGCCACGCATGCTCAGAATAAATAAAGAGATGAAAGCTATTGGCCACTGCCCCGTTTATAGTCCCGACGTACATGTTTTACGTCACCGCGTTTAGAACGATCGGATTTTCTGACAACTTTGTGTGACCGTGTGTATGCAAGACAAGTTTGAGCCAACATCCGTAAAATCTTAGGATTTTATTGTCGGAATGTCCGAACAAAGTCCGACCGTGTGTACGGGGCATAAGGGTTTGGGTGCTATTTGTTTTCAGGGAGCTATAGTAAATTCAGTTTTAGGAGTATTTTTTCACCAGTGCTATAGTAAATATTGTTTAATTCTAATTAGCGCTAATTAGCGCGCGGCACTATAGTAAATGATCCCCTTTGACTTTTAGAGTGCATTCACATACGAGAGTTCTGAATGCGTTCAAAAGCACATATTTTTGCACATATTCACAGAACGCTCCGCAAACATGGCATGCAGACACACGTTTTTGTGTGCAACAAAATGCGTGCAATAAAAACATGCAAGAATCTAAACACCCAAAAAAAGTACGAGCTTCTTTGGCACATTTGTTGCGTGCTGGGCAGCCAATTGAAATGCCCTATGTGTGTAGCGTGTAAAATGCACCAAAAGAAAGCATGTAGAATTATATGTTCCTGAGACGCTAGGCGTGAACCTAGCCTTAAATACAGATTTTGACTTTTTTTTAAAAAAGTTACTAAAGCATAGATTTAACAAGTAGATAAAAAGTTAACGTAGATTTGGCCAATGCAGGGCCGAAAGTTCCCATGTGTATATTTTCAAAACTGAAAAGACCGGTACATAGAGCTTTGCCTCCTAGATCTCTTAGCCTCTGAAGACTAAACTGTGATTACGATAGTGGATTTGCTGTTGAGTACAGGGCATTTTATTTGCACCACACTATTAAGCAGTAGTAGAGTATTGCTCCATGTTAACCATTGATTAATGCAGAAAAGTTTGGAGTTTAAGCGATACTCCTTATTGACTAACTTAAGACCCCTTGCACACTGAAGCACCGCTAAAGCGCCGGTTGTTTTTGCAGTGCCTTTAGCTGCGTTTTAGCAGTGCTTTTGCAGCGCTAGCAGGGCAGCCTTTTTAAGGTCACCTGTCAACGTGACCTTAAAAAAAAATCCAAAAAACACCCATTTTGCAGCGCTTTTGAAGCGCTTTTAAGGTGCTTTGGAAATGCTTTGGAAGTGCTGCCTATTCATTTCAATGAGCAGGAGCATTTTTGAAAAGCTTTTTACAGTGATCCAAACCCATCCCAAAGATGCTGCTTGCAGGACTTTTTCTAACGTCCCGCAAACGCACCGCCTGATTGTGAAAGCACTGATGCAAATGAACAGTAGGCAGTTTTCAGGCACTTTAAAGAGGCTATTTCTAGCGCTAAAACGCTAGAAATAGTTCTGCTTGTTCTGCTTCCTCCCTCCGGAAGTTCTGCTTGTTTGCTTCCTCACTCCTCCACCTTGACAGGTAATCTGAGCCGGAAGTTCGGCCCTCCCTCCGTCCCTGTAGTCTTCTGGGACACATCACAGAAGACACAGAGGATCATTCACAATGCGCAACGCAGCTTGTGCACGCACAGTAGGAAACTCCAAAGCCACAAGGCTTCACTGTCTGTTTCCCCTACTTGGGATGCCGGTGCCTGCATCTGAACCTTATTGAAGAATCGGCTTGGGTGAGGACATCATTGGACATCACTGGATCCCTGGACAGGTAAATGTCCTTATGTTTAATTTTTTTGGGGGAGCCTGGAACTCCTCTTTAAATTTATCAAATATGCAAGCTTTTGGGATAGCTTAGATCTTCAGAAATGTATAAAGCCTGAAGAAGGGATCCAAATTATCCTCAAAGTTTGCATCTTTAAAGTGTAGGCGATCCAAGCAAGAGTTGGAGTCGGTACCTGTCAAAACTAGGTACCCGCTCCAAAGGAAAAAAAAAGAAGTGTTCCAAGGTGGTGGAGGAGGGAGAAAAGCGGAACTTCCCCTTTTGGGTGGAGTTCTGTTTTAATAACCTAAATTTGCCAAAAAAGGTTATCTCTTAAACGCCAAACTTTCTGCAACACACTATCAAAACATTTGATCTGTTTAGGTTCCTGCAGACAGACATACATCAGAAGCAGATTCTTTTTACCTCAATGAAGCAGTGTGCATGACTGTTCTGGGGCTTCGTTTAACTGGCATTGCATTTCTTTGGGTATAGCATGACCTGCCCTGAGTTCAGATGTTCCAATGCAAAAATGCAACTTTAGTTTGCATGAAAACTATTTTTAGCTCAATTATTGCGAGACAGAGGATTTTGAAAAAAAAAAAAAAAAAAAAAACACAAAAAAAATGATATAGTCTACAAGTAAACAGATGATATGCTCAATTCCCAAAGCAAAAATATCAGGATAAGGTATTATTCATTATTTTTTAAAAAAGTGACAGTTATTTTCAGTCCAATGAGATTTAAAAATGACAGTCACATGGCTAAAATTTGCGATCCTTACCCTTGCATAGTGCTTCCTGAATTGTGCTATTCTAAATGAACAAAGCAACTCAAATGACTTACCGGTGCTCAGCTGGACCTGTGTTAAACAGACGGAGAAGCAAAGTGATTCTGGAAAACATCAGTTCCTTTGTCTTTTATACGTAAGGAGGTAGGGTGGGACACTGAGAGGCTAATATCATTTGCTTCCCAACAACTCTTTAACCCTGTCTGGTCAGTAGAGGAAAAATTATTCACATAGATCAAATTTAAACCAGTCATTAACAGAAAATGTGGACACCACTATAAAAGATTTGAAAGGTTCTCTTGGGTGTTCAGACTGCAATACATAGTAATATTAGAATCACCATGCTCCCATTAGCTGTTGTCTTTGAGACAATCATTTCCACAATGAGTAATTAGAACCGGCTAGTACACTGATTCATATCTACGTACGCAGAAGTGATATTGTAGTGATCAGCCTTGACTCTTCCACATCTGTAATTACATGTGACTGCATACATTAACAATCATTGTTGGACCTGCCATGAGGCAGTGACATACCTCCTTAGACCCCGTCTGTCTAGACAGTATGGGCCTTTGCTGAATTGGCACCATCCACAGGCAGCTTAACTCTTCAAACAAAATTTTACTTCAGCTGATTTCAGTATAGAGGATGCGTTTGCAGTCTTTTGAAATGGAAGACAATAACTTTTCTAATCTCAGTGTCTGCAAAGTACTAACACTGAGTGAGGGCCACGTGGAAGATGTCGCGGTGGTTTAGCTAGGATAGCTAGGACTAAGCTAACTAGCACTAAACAGAAAGGGAGGACAAAGGAAGATACCAAAATCACATTGTAGTGGCCAGAAACCAAGTTGTAGTGGCCAGAAACCACCAATAGATGTCATTATACTACAGAAAACTGATAATCTTGTGCAGTACAATACAAGAAAGAAAAAAATACAGGAAAGTGGGACAGAACACTTTTTGCCTAAAATTGTAAGATTTCAGTAAAGGTCCATAAAGGATGAATTGTCCTAGGACCTAAAAAATAAAACCAACAGAGGGAGAACGTAAAAAAAACATATACAGTATGTGTATATATATGTATATATATACACACACACACAGTATCTCACAAAAGTTAGTACACCCCTCACATTTTTGTAAATATTTAATAATTAAATCTTTTCATGTGACAACACTGAAGAGATGACACTGCTACAATGTAAAGTAGTGAGTGTACAGCTTGTATAACATTGTAAATTTGCTGTCCCCTCAAAATAACTCAACACACAGCCATTAATGTCTAAACCGCTGGCAAAAAAAGTGAGTACACCCCTAAGTGAAAATGTCCAATATGGGCCCAATTAGCCATTTTCCCTCCCCGGTGTCATGTGGCTCGTTAGTGTTACAAGGTCTCAGGTGTGACTGGGAAGCAGGTGTGTTAAATTTGGTGTTATCTCTCTTATACTGGTCAATGGAAGTTCAACATGACACCTCATGGCAAAGAACTCTCTGAGGAGCTGAAAAAAAGAATTGTTGCTCTACATAAAGATATCCTAGGCTATAAGGAGATTGCCAAGACCCTGAAACCTAGCTGCAGCACAGTGGCCAAGACCATACAGTGGTTTAACAGGACAGGTTCCACTCAAAACAGGCCTCGCCATGTATGACCAAAGAAGTTGAGTGCATATGCTCAGCGTCATATCTAGAGGTTGTCTTTGGGAAATAGACGTATGAGTACTGCCAGCATTGCTGCAGAGGTTGAAGGGGTGGGGGTCAGCCTGTCAGCGCTCAGACCATACGCCGCACACTGCATCACATTGGTCTGCATGGCTGTTGTCCCAGAAGGAAGCCTCTTCTAAAGATGATGCACAAGAAAGCCTGGAACCATGTCCTGTGGTCTGAGACCAAGATAAAATTATTTGGTTCAGATGTTGTCAAGTGTGTGTGGTGGCAACCAGGTGAGGAGTACAAAGACAAGTGTATCTTGCCTACGGTCAAGCATGGTGGTGGGAGTGTCATGGTCTGGGGCTGCAAGAGTGCTGCCGGCACTGGAGAGCTACAGTTCATTGAGGGAATCATGAATGCCAACATGTACTGTGACATACTGAAGCAGAGCATGATCCCCTCTCTTCGGAGACTGTGCCGCAGGGCAGTATTCCAACATGATAACTACCCCAAACACACCTCCAAGACGACTACTGCCTTGCTAAAGAATCTGAGGGTAAAGGTGATGGACTGGCCAAGCATGTCTCCAGACCAAAACCCTATTGAGCATCTGTGGGGTATCTTCAAACGGAAAGTGATTAGAGCAAGGTCTCTAACATCCATCAGCTTCGTGATGTTGTCATGGAGGAGTGGAAGAGGACTCCAGTGGTAACCTGTGAATCGCTGATGAACTCCATGCCCAAAGAGGGTTAAGGTAGTGCTGCAAAATTATGGTGGCCACACAAAATATTGACACTTTAGGCCCAATTTGGACGTTTTCACTTAGGGGTGTACTCACTTTTGTTGCCAGCGGTTTAGACATTAATGGCTGTGTGTTCAGTTATTTTGAGGGGACAGCAAATTTACACTGTTATACAAATTGTACACTCACTACTCTACATTTTAGAAAAGTGTCATTTCTTCAGTGTTGTCATATGAAAAGATATAATAAAATATTTACAAAAATGTGAGGGGTGTACTCACTTTTGTGAGATACTGTGTGTGTATATATATATATAGATATATCTATATCTATATCTATATATAGATAGATTATATCTATATATAGATATAGATATAGATATATCTATCTATATATAGATATAGATATATCTATATCTCTATATATATATATATAGATATATATATCTATATATATATATATATATATATATATATATAGATATATATATATATCTATATATATATATACACACATTCAAGTCCAAAAGCATCACATGCAAACTGATGTTAGTGTCTTGATGTCTCCAACAGTCTTTGGGGCATTAAGTCACCTTTTCATGGGTGGCAAAGCATGCGTAATCAGTGAGGTTGAGGTGAAAAAGTCTCTTCTTCATCTGAAGAGATTTTGGATGACTTAGTCCTTAGGAGACTCTGTTCTCAACTTGCGAAGTGGAGGTTGCTCCTGTTTGAAGACTACGGTGGATGACTAGGATGAATCTCTTTGGCCGTTTTATGCTAGCAACACTCTTGGTATGTTTCCTAAGCTGCCTACTTGGGTGACTAGGTCTTAGTATATAGATATGTAAGTGAATTGCAGCTTGGGCCCAGTCTCCTTTGCAGTAATGAAGAGTCAAAGTCCTTGGATATCTTACTGAGACTCTCCATGTGAAGCAACATTACTGCTTTGCAATTGCCTGGTGTAGTTCCCATGATGAAAGAACAGCTTGAGGTAGTGACTAGCTCACCATGAGCAACTCGGTAGTATCAAACAAAACAAGTGATGACTTATAGTGGTTCTAAAGGCTGAAGGTTTTTTACCTCCATGCATTCTATGTGCCACTTTCCTGGCCACAAACAAACCTCCTGCCATGGAAAGTAAACTACCCTTATAACCATTTCCTCCTATCATGTGACACATCACATTATCACATTAAATGGAGTGGGGAAAGAAGCAAAGTTTCTCTTCCTTAATGTAAGCAAGCACCTCAGATTACTCCCTACCCTCAGAACCTGAGAACACCCTGGAGACCCCCACTCACAGCACCTTAGAACATTCCCCGCAGAGCACCTCAGAGTCCTCCTTTCTCAGAGTCCCCCCACTGAGAGCACCTCAGAGCCTCATTTTTCAGAGTCCCTCCTTATGGTACCTAAGAGCCCCCCCCCCTTAGATCATGTTAGAGCCCTCCACTCAAGGCACCTCATAGCCCCCCTACACCTCACAGCACCTTAGAGCACATCTGATTGCCCCTGCCTCCCTTGCCAGAATGTCAAACTGCCTTTTTCCCATTAATATGATAAGTAAAGAAGCAAATGTTCCTCTGCAGAAGGTGCTTTTTTTTTACAGGAATCCAGAATGTAAGCAAGCACCTCAGAGGCTGTTGGAAGAACAACAAGTTGCTGTACTGTGACTATATATGCATTATACCCTGCATACTATGCAGCAGGTGGCGCTGTGGTGTTATAGTGTAATGTGCATGTAAATCTATTGTATGCTGCAATGAGAGGAAGTGCTTTTCCTCAGTGTTCAGTTGTGTTCCTGTTTCCATGCTGTTCATATGTGTTCTGCTATCCTCCATGCAAGTAAAGTTGTTTCATGTATTCAAGAAGCTTCCAGTGCATCATATTAATACTCAACCAACAGGTTATGGGCCCAGGCACCGGAGAGAATACAGTGAGTACTGTATACTAGGGGTGCTGAAATTAATCGATGCATCGCGATTCGGGTGTCCCCGATGCGGCATCGATGCATACGACCAGAAAAAAAACGATTGCCGGGGGATGTCATCACGGCTTGCTCCGCCCCTCCCAGGAGAGCGATCCGAGCGTATAGTTGTTAAAATAAGTGTTTTAATGAATCCCATGGCCTGCTGTATATGCTTTTTAAAAATATGGAGCTTCATACCGCATTTCTCAGTGTGTGTACATGCCGCTCATGTGACTGCCCGGCCCACCTCCCTCCTCTCTCCTCTCTCCTCTCACGTCTAATGTCTCTCCTGATGTCAGTGGGGGAATTCTCAGCCCCGCCCACCTCTTTTCCGATCTGATAGCTATGTCAGGAGAGATGTGAGAGGAGAGAGGCGGGCCGGGCAGTCACATGAGCTGCATGTACATGCGGATAGGCTCCTAAAAAGTCCCACACATATGGTATCCCAGTACTCAGGAGAAGCAGCAGAATGTATTTTTGGGTGAAATTCCACATTTGCCCATGGCATGTTTGAGCAATATATAATTAAGTGACAACTTTGTGCAAAAAAAAAAAATACGTTTGTAATTTTCCCGAAAATGGTGGCAAAACATAAAATATTCCATGGACTCAACATGCCTATCAGCAAATAGCTTGGGGTGTCTACTTTCCAAAAAGAGGTCATGGGGGGGGGTGGTTTAAACTGTCCTGGCATTTTATGCACAACATTAGAAGCTTATGTCACACATCACCCACTTTTCTAAGCACTTGAAGACAAAGCCCTTTCTGACATTTTTTGTTTACATGAAAAAATATTTTTTTTTGCTAGAAAATTACTTTGAACCCCCAAACATTATATATTTTTTTAAAGCAAAGGCCCTACTGATTAAAATGGTGGGTGTTGCAATTTTTTTTTCACACAGTATTTGCGTAGCGATTTTTCAAACGCAACTTTTTTGGAAAAAAAACACTTTTTAAAATTTTAATGCACTAAAACACACTATCTTGCCCAAATGTTTTGACGAAATATAAAAGATGATCTTATGCCGAGTACATGGATAACAAAAATGGCATGCTTTAAAATTGCGCACAAATGTGCGACAAACTACATACATTTACATTTACATTTTTAAAAGCCTTTAAAATCCTTTATAGGTTAGCACTTTAGTTACAGAGGAGGTCTACTGTTAAAATTACTGGCCTCAATCTTACCTTCACGGTGATACCTCACATGCATGGTGCAATTGCTGTTTACATATGACACCAGACAAACGCTTGCATGCTTTTTAAAAAAAAATGTAATTATTTATTTTGCTTTCTTATTTTATTTTTAAACTGTTCCTTTCCTTATTTTATTTTATGTTTTTATCATTTTTATTGTTATCTCAGGGAATGTTAATACCACCCTATGATAGCAATAGGTAGTGACAGGTACTCTTTTTTGAAAAAATTGGGGTCTATTAGACCCTAGATCTCTCCTCTTCCATCAAATCATCTGACCACACCAAGATCTGTGTGATAAAATGCTTTCCCAATTTCCCAATGGCGCTGTTTATATCCGGCGAAACCTAAGTCATGTAATGCTCGTAGCTTCGGGTTTCTTAGGCCATAGAGATGATTGGAGCTGTTCTAGTCTCCGATCAGCTCTATGGTTAGCTGGCGGAACCACCGGCTGCATTCTCAGGTTCCCTGTTGGGACAGGAGAGCCCAAGAAAACCATGGAAGAAGGTGGGGGGGAGGGGATGCTCCCTCCCACTGCTTGTAAAAGCAGTCTAGAGGCTAAGTAGCTGCTAGGATTGAAAAATGAAAAAAAGACATTGATTGGTGAGTATGCCCACCATTAGATCCACCTTCATCCACCCACTTCTAATGATGGGCATACATGCACCATTTTTTTTTTTTAACTGTGGTGGTGAAATCGCTTCCTGCAGCACTGGAGTCACTGATTTACGTATCGTGAGAGCAAACGCTGTTGCTATCAAGATAAATAAATCAGTGCTGCAGCTGAATGGCATGCCTGCTAAGCAAATGATGGTTAACAATAAAACAAAGTAACATTACAGTATAACAGTAAGACATACCATACCTGCAAAACAAATACAATAAAACAGTAATAATAAAACATTTTTTAAAGCAATCTGTGCGTAAAAAAATATGCGGAAGCACGGGGGCAATCCATCTCTAATTTTAGGAGCAAATTGCTCCTCCACCCCTGCCCCCATGCTTTGGCATATATGCTCTTTTTTTTTACTGTGGTGGTGAAATTACCTCCTACAGAGCTGGAGTCATGGCTTTACGTATCGTGGTAGCAAGCGATGTTGCTGTCAGAATAAATAAACCCGTGTTGCAGCTGAATGGCGTACCTGCTAAGCAAATGATGGTTGACAATAAAACATAGTAACATTACAGTATAACAGTAAGACATACCATACCTGCAAAGCAAATACAATAAAACATAGAAAAATAAAACATTACAGTTCTAAAATACAGTAACAATAGAGAGAGGACAATAGAGCGGACAATAGAAAGCGAACATAAGAGAGCGAACAATCGAGAGAGAAGAAAAATAAAACCACAACTATTTTTGACTTTTTTATTTATTTTTTTGTGGGTTTTTTTTGCACTTTTATATGAACTGTAAACATTCCAGATTAGGGTCTCTCAAAATGTGATGGCCATCTCATCTTTCGAGACCCTGTGTAAGTGTGCCCTAGGACAGTGCAATGCTGTACCCTACCAGATGGAACGCATAAGATGGGACTAACTTGATACGCTCTTATGTCATATCCGGGTTTTTTGGTTTCTGACACACGATCGGTGGACCGCAAGCTCCGAGTGAGGAGAGTGTTGCTTCCCCACCACGCTCGGAGAGTATGTGAGCAAGTGAGCACCCTCTCCCCTGCTTTTTTTAAACTTTCTTGGATTTTTTAAACTTTCTTGGATTTGTTTAAACTTAACCTTTAAAGGGGTTGTAAAGGTAAAAATTTTTTCACCTTAATGCATTCTATGCATTAAGGTGAAAAAACTTTTGACAGTACCGCCGCCCCCAGCCCCCCCGTTTTACTTACCTGACGCCTCGAATCTTCGCTCCTCGTCCTCGTCAGCTTCATTGCAGCTCAGCCTGGTCGCTGATTGGCTGCAGTGGATGGATTGAAAGCAGCGCAGCCATTGGCTCGCGCTGCTGTCAATCACATCCGATGACGCGGCGCGCCGGGGGGCGGGGCCGAGTGATACAGCGAGCGGCTATAGCCGCCGGCTGTATCACGGGAGCGCGCCCGCAAGCACTCACCACCGTGCGAGGGAGCTCGCATGAAGGTGGTAAATGCTTGCGGGGAGGAGCTGAAACAGCCGCCGAGGGACCCCAGAAGACCAGGTTCGGGGCCACTCTGTGCAGAACGAGCTGCACAGTGAAGGTAAGTATAACATGTTTGTTATTTTAAAAAAAAAAAAAAAACATCTTTACAACCCCTTTAATAAAAGAAGCAATACGGAATCACACTATGTGGATCGTGTTTTCCTCTCTTTTATAACACATACATTCGGATATCTGGCCGGGATTTACGTTGCAGAGGAGAGACACTGGAGTCTCCTTCCCTTCCGCCCATGGATGATCTCTTGCCTTGAAGCTGGCAATCAGGGGGATGTTGCAACTCTGTGACCGGGATCACATCATTTATACTTCACGCTTGTACCCCTGCAGGGGTGAAGCGCTCTGGGTGAAAGCACAAGAGGGGAGCACAGTCACCTTTGTCAGCAAGTTCTCTGCTTATCCTTCGGAAGCATTTTTCACTAATTGGAGAAAGCACTGTCACTTTATATGGACACTTTTTAATAATTTTTTAGCTTATTATTAGAAATCACTCACAGCAGTTTATTAAGTTTATATGTTTATTTTGATATTTATCACATAGCTTGTTAGTGTTGATTGATGGGCATTATTAACATCAGCTGATGTTATTTACTGATTGCATCTCTATATACATATATATATATTCTCACCATATATATTATTTATCCTTTATCTTTTGCACAAATTCATTTTTAAGCGTATGTCACTTTATATCGCCACGTGATAGGAAGGATCTGTCCTTTCTGGATATATGGTTTGTACACCTATATGTACTTATTTACGATATATATATACTTGGTGGTACACTCATTACAATAGTTATATATACATGTTTTTTTCACATAGTACAGCGCCATTCCCTCTTTTGTTTTTCACACTCTGATTGGGTTTCACCTATGTGGGACTTTTTTATAGGGAGGCAGCAGTTATATACACCCTAAGCGTGGATTTTTTTGATATCTTTAATGCTGTACCCTATGCTAATACTCCACTAGTGTGTGGTAACGTTTGAAACAGTCACCGATGCAGAGACCAGGTTGGTCAGGACAGGAGGGGCAATAAAAGCGAGTATCATGCCTAAATCCGTGTTTCCTGCAGACACATCATCTTTGGGGATTTCTTTGAGTAGGGGTACCAGGGAGGACATACGGAAAATGCCTCTCATGCAGCCGGCTCACTGCATTTGCGTTGGGAAGGTGGGCCACAACACCGTCTGGAAACAGAAGGGCTGTGATGATCTCTTCCTGGAATTTAAGGAAGGACCCAGTTCATCCTGAAGCTTTGTATAGCACATAAGCATTCAGCAGAGCTAATTGGAATAAATATACAGACACTTTTTTTATACCAGCATCTGGCCTTACGGGCAATTAGGTACGGCAGCAACAACTGGTCGTTGAGGTCCACCCCTTCCATGTTAAGGTTGTATTCGTGGACACAGGGGGTTTCTCCACAACACCAGTCGCCGTAGGAATTTGGACTGTCGTATCTGCGTGAAGGGAGAACAGAACGAAAACATTCCGTGAATCCCTCCACTTTACTGCTAACAAATTATTATATTTCAAGCAGGATCTCTCCCCCCGTCTAAGTCGGGATTCTACAAGCCGTTGGGGTAAGCTCCAGCGATTGGATCGCACGGTGCCACATGCGCCAATTCCACAATCAAAAAGGTGACTAAACAGTGGCACGCTTGTGTAATAATTGTCCACATACAAGTGGTACCTCTTTCCGAATAAGGGTGACACCAAGTTCCACACAATCTTACCAGTGGTCCCTATGTAGTCTGGGCAGTTCTCGGGTTCCACGTGACTATCTCTTCCCTCGTAAACCATAAAACTATATGTATAGCCTGTTGCCCTGTTATACAGCTTGACCCCATATCTGGCACGCTTGCTGGGAAGATACTGTTTGATAGACAAGCAGCCAGAAAACCTAATCAGGGACTCATCAATGCAGACAACTTGATCTGGAGTAAACAATGTCCTGCAAACTGAAAATTGACTGACTGCCTACACATATATTTGGTAATCTGCGTTTATACCCCCATGTCCAGCAAACTGAAAATTGACTGACTGCCTACACATATATTTGGTAATCTGTTTGTCACCGCTGTTTCAACTTCATCTGTAGCCATGTTCACATTATTTAAACGTTTATTTAGCTATTAAGTCTTGCCTGGGTTGTGGGCTCCCTTGTCTTTGCAGTTTTGGCCTCTTGGTCCTCCTGCAATTTGATTGTGATGTGAAAGCTTTGCTCTGCTTGCTGTGTGCCTTTATATCACCTCCTAATTGATTAATTGGCAGATTCCATCCACACCCAACACAGTATAAAACAAGGCTTTCTTTACGCATACAGGGGGCTGCACATACAGGGGTTCTTCCAAAGAAGTGGGGTTCTTTAAATAAGTGGCACTTCTGCTCTTGCACTTCAGCGATTTGCACATATCAAACTACAACAGACTGCAGGTGACCCCATTTTCAAATTATCTCACCCTCCTCTCTGAAACATGCACTCTTTACCTATCCTCCTTTTCACAATTGCTGCCTCTCTCCTCAAACTCTCTTTTCTTCACCCCTCTGCTCCACCCCACAATCTGTACATATCACCCTCACTTCTCCCCTTCCCCTATTACTGCACTCATCACCTCTTTCTAACGCTAAACCCATTGCTAACAAACCCCCCAGGATACTGAAGCATGTCCCCTCATACAAATCATATTCTCATATTACCTCCCTTACTCTTCTGCTTCTCCTAACTGCTGGAGATATTTCCCCAAACCCTGGGCCTCCCTTATTTAACTGTACCCAACACACCCATTACCATCACCCTACACCCTCTGACAGTAGTCGCAATCTACGCAATTTAGTCTCCATTCCTCTTCTTCCCAATGCCAGCCTCCCTCTCTCCTGCGCCCTCTGGAATGCCTGCTCTGTCTGCAAAAACTCACTGCTGTTCATGACCTCTTTGTCACTAATTCCTTTATTCTACTTGCTCTCACCAAAACCTGGCTCCACGAACATGACACCCCTTCTCCTGCTTCCCTCTCCCAGGGTGGCCTTCACTGGACTCACTCCCCTAGGCCTAATGAACGCAAGGGAGGTGGAGTGGGATTCCTCCTATCCCCCCAGAGCACCTTCCAGGTTATTCACTCTCCTCCCTCTTTTTCCCTCTCATCATTCGAAGCCCACTGTATACGTCTATTCTCTGCTACTTCCCTAAGAATTGCTGTGATCTACCGGCCCCCTGGACCATTATCGACTTTCCTTGATGAGTTTTCTGCCTGGCTACCCTACTTTCTATCTTCGGAAATTCCCACAATCCTTCTCGGTGATTTCAACATCCCTGCTAATACAAACACTCCTGCTACTTCTAAACTTCTCAGTCTAACCTCTTCATTTGACCTGAAGCAATGGGTACAGGCTTCTACTCACTCTGATGGCAACACCCTTGACCTTGTATTCTCCTACCTATGCACTCCGTGCACCTACTCAAACAATCCTTTTCCTCTCTCCGACCACCACCTTATTAGTTTCTCTCTCCCCCTGTCTTCCACCACCTTTCCCTCCAATCGCCTAACCATCACCCGTAGAAACTTTCGCAACTTCAACTCCTCTCTCCTCTATTCTGCTACTGACTACCTCTATGACAAAATCTCTCCCCTGTCCTGCCCCAACCAAGTCACGTCCATCTACAATAAATCCCTGTCCTTCACCCTGGACAAGCTCGCTCCCCTCACTACACTCAGAATCAGGCCTCGACACTACAACCCTGGCAAACAGATGACACTAAAATTCTCAAAAAACGTAGTCGCGCTCTTGAGCGTCTGTGGCACAAGACTAATGCCCCGTACACACGATTGAACATTGATCGGACATTCCAACAACAAAATCCATGGATTTTTTCCGACGGATGTTGGCTCAAACTTGTTTTGCATACACACGGTCGCACAAAGTTGTCAGAATTTCCGATCGCCAAGAACGCGGTCACGTACACCACGTACGACGAGACTAGAAAAGGGCAGGTCCGAACCAAGTGCGGCAACCTTTGGGCTCCTTTTGCTAATCTTGTGTTAGTAAAAGTTTGGTGAGAGACGATTCGTGCTTTTTCAGACTCGTGGCTTTCAGATCATTTTCTGCTGTTCAGTTTGTGCTTGTGGGTTTGTATCTGGTCTTCAGTGCGTGCAGCGAGTTACGCGTGACTCTGTCATTGTGTTCTTGTTAGTTTGTTACTGTTTTTCAGGTCGCTCTTCAGAGGCCTTGCTGTTCTTCAGTGCGTTCTGTTACTTCGTTCTGAGTAGCCGACCGTTTTCTAGCCATGTTGCGTATACGTACTCCTCGTAGAGTTCGTGCTGTGCGGGGGCTGGGTGTTGGGGTCCTTACCTTGACACAAGTCCAGTCCATGAACAGGGTGGGGAGGAGTTCATGGACCAAGAATTGGTTGCTTCAGCGTGACCAGTTCTGTCGTATGCCTTTGCTCTGTGAGATCCGTGAGAATAATCCTGATGATTTCAGGAACTTTCTCCGGATGATGGACTCCGTATTTCACCGTTTGTTGGCTTTGCTGACCCCTTATATTAGCAGGCAGGATACCTGCATGAGGCAAGCCATCACTCCGGAGCAGAGGCTAGTCACCACCCTGCGGTACTTGGCGATGGGGAGAAGCCTGCAGGACCTCAAGTTCTCGACAGGCATCTCCCCCCAGGCTCTGGGGATCATTATCCCAGAGACCTGTTCTGCCATCATTCAGGTCCTGCAGAAGGAGTATATTAAGGTAAGATTTTTATCCTTTAACATCACATTTTATTGTATATAATGTTTGATAATATATTGTATTTCTTTCCTCATTCCCTATTTACCATGATTGTAATATGCTGTGAGTGTCCCCTTTGTCCGCATGGATTTTTATGTAATTATTTTTTTTGTCCATCATACATATTTGCCTTCACTTACCTCCCCAGCATGGTCTCCTGGCCCTATATTCACCTCATTTAGTCACTTAACAATGTATTTTATCAGCTCCATAGTAGTACTTTACCCTAAATACCCCCTAAAATGTTTAAAAATGTGATTTGTGCTTTAAATTCAGGCAGAGTGCCAGAGGCTTTCCAAACTCCCTAAAATAAATGTTATACTGATGTTGGACAAGAATGTTTGTGTCTAATCTGCTTTCCCTGTTTAGGTGCAAAATTATTAATTTTTTTTCTTGTTTGCCTCCACAGTTTCCTTCCACGCCACAGGAATGGCAGACTGTGGCCTCCCACTTTGCCCAGCGGTGGGACTTTCCTAACTGCGGAGGGGCAATTGATGGGAAACACGTCCACATCGTCCCACCACCCAACTCGGGGTCATACTATTATAATTATAAGGGGTTCAATAGTATTGTGATGTTGGCAGTGGTGTCGGCTACTTACGAGTTCCTGTATGTGGACGTGGGGAAGAATGGCCAGATGTCCGATTGTGGAGTCATCGCCCAGACGGAGTTCTACAGGCATCTCCAGAATGGCAGCTTGGACTTGCCACCTCCAGAAGACAATGTGGAAGGACTCCCATTCGTCTTTGTTGCTGATGAAGCATTTGCGCTGGGGGACCATCTTATGTGGCCATTCCCGATGAGGACCCTCACTCCGGACCAGAGGGTTTTTAATTACCGACACCAGAAGAGTGGTGGAGAACACGTTTGGAATCATGGCCAGCCGGTTCCGCCTATTTCTTACACCCATACACATGGCGGAGTACAAACTGAATCATATTATCCTGGCATGCTGTGTTCTACACAACTATTACGGCAAAATTCTGCCAACTATGCTGGCTCAGTTGGGCCTGAGGCCAGAATTCATAATGAACCAACCCTGACGGTGCTTGAAAGTGCCCGTCCTGGCTTGCCCCCCCGAGTGCCCGTGAGGTCCGTCTAAGATACCTTGATTACTTTGTGGGTAGGGGTAACATCAATATGCCAGACAATGTCTGAAACATTTTTAAAATAAACAAATCATTTGAACTACTAAAATCTTTGGTGACATTTACTGCTTGTGTTTCTTTTAACTGACCCTGACAGAAATGTGGTGAGTCCTGAAAATGGCATGATTGTGTAACATTACAAAGCACTGTTGGGTGTTATTTACTAAAGGCAAAGACACTTTGCACTACAAGTGCACTTGAAACTGCACTTGTAGTGCAAAGTGGATTTGCCCTTAGGAAATAACCCCCATTGTCACAGAAAACACCAGTTTGAGCACAACAAAATTTTTGGAGCGTTCAAACAATAATCCACACATTCTTGAGTATCAATCTTTTTAATACCAGCACCATCACATGTGCATTTATAAAAGGTTTTTAAAACAAACCAACATGTTTGTTGTATAACAATTTTTTGGGTCACATTACTAAAAGTAGAAATGACCATTTAAGATAAAACAGGCATGTTTAAAAACAACAAGAAAGACACAAATCTGGAACTTACAAACTTCAACTTTTCAAGAAATTGAAGGCAATATCTGACATGAGCATTTCTAAACTGTGTTTGATATTGCGTTCAGATGGGGTGACGTCACCCCTGGAAAAGCCAAATTTTGAAGATGCACACAAATTGCCGAATGTCAACATGTGCTAGTTGCCATCACGGGGGATCAAGGAACATGTTTTGGGGGTGCAACCCCTTCCTCCCATCTACTTTGTTATTGAAGAAGGGGTTGCACCCCCAAAACGCGTCCATTGATCTCCCGTGATGGCAGATAGCACATGTTGACACACTGTGTGCATCTTCAAAATTTGGCTTTTCGAGAATATGTCAAAAAATGTTGGAAATTTTTAGAGCCCAAAAAGAACAAAAAAGGAAGGGATTTGGAGGGGTTTTAAACTCTCCCTAAACCATCAATGATGTTCTTCATTTTTTTTTAAACATCATTGATGTTTTCTGGATGTTTTCCAAGTCCCTATTACACCCCATGATCTCCCCGATCAGGATCTGTGCACTTTCAGAGGTGAAATGATCTGGATCTACAACATCATGATCACCTAAAAAGATAGAGACAAAAACACACCATGTATTATAAATATGCTCGGCATCCATCTCTTACCTGTCGCAGACACTCACCTGTTGTATTGACTATTTCCACCACATCTCCTTCCTCCTCTTCCTCCTGTTGTCTTTGGTGGGTCTCCACTTCTTCCAGAGGTGGGGGGTCTGTTGTCTCCTCAGATGAGGGGTGTCCTCCGAGTCTTTTACCCCCTATGTAAAAAAAAAATTGTTTGTATGATCCCAAAACCCCTTTCTGATGATACTTCCTGTGTGAATTATCGGCCTATCTCTCTGTTAAACCTCGATATTAAATTATTAGCAAAAATAATAGCAAAACGCCTCAATAGCATTATAGGAAAGTTAATACATAGAGATCAAGTAGGCTTCATGCTAAATAGACAGGCAGGCGATAATATACGCAGGGCAGTGTTATTGGCACATATTGCTAAAAAACGGAAAATCCCTTTATGTTTTCTATCTCTCGATATTAAGAGGGCATTTGACACAGTATCCTGGCAATATATGCAATATTCATTACAAAAATGGGGTTTTGGACCCCACTTTTTAACATGGATCAAAGCATTATATAATAAACCCAAAGCCTATATAAAATATGCTGGATACAAATCTGAAGCCTTTAATATCGAAAGAGGTACCCGACAGGGTTGCCCATTATCTCCCTTATTATTTGCCCTTATACTCGAACCCATGGCCCAATACATCAGAACAAACCAAACTATAACTGGCATTGAAGTAGGAGGTATTACACACAAATTATGTATATTTGCAGACGATATATTACTTTTTCTATCATCACCACAGGTCTCTGGTCCTAACTTAATACCAGCTCTTGATGGATTTGCAGCCCTATCCGGCCTTATGATTAATCCTAAGAAATGCCTAGTGCTTAATATTTCACTCACAAACATGGAATTGATCCCGGCTAGGGCTGCACTCCCATTCACATGGGCAGAAAAATCAATCCCATATCTTGGAATTCATTTAACAGCATCTCATTCTGACTTATTCTCAACCAATTATCCTCCTGTATTAAGACAGATCACAAATCTAATAAAACAATGGTCGCAACTTCCTTTATCCTGGATGGGGAAGATTAATGCAATCAAAATGACTATTCTACCCAAATTGCTTTATCTATTCAGAGTCCTCCCTATTCCAATTCCTTCCTATTTTTTGAGAATAGTACAAAAAAGAGCAACTTCGTTTATATGGGGCTCTTCTAAACCACGTATACCTATACACACACTACATCTTCCCAAAAATAAAGGAGGCCTGGGATACCCTAATTTTACTAACTACTACAAAGCAGCACATTTGGCCAGTCTGTCCAAATACCATGCAAAACAGGAAATCCCATTATGGGTATTTATAGAGGCTTCAGAAAATGACCCTCTATTAATATCAAATTTATTATGGCTTGATCCTAAAGACCGCTTTAAAATTCATAATCCCATAACTAAACACTTCTTATCTCTCTGGGATAAACTAAAAACCAAATATCAGTTACAATCTCCACACAATCCTCTCCTTTCTTTTATCAGAAATCCGGCCTTTTATCCGGCATGGATCTACCCAAATTCTTTTAAAGCTTGGACAACATCAGGCATTCAGACACTAAATGACTTCATAGCATCTAAATCATTCCTTTCATTCCCATCGCTTAGAGAAAAATATGATCTACCAAACTCTGAGATATTTAGATATCTCCAAATCAAAAATTTCTATACACCATTCCTAAAGGGGGATACACCATTATCCCAATTATCCATTTTTGAATCAATCTGTACAAAAGATCCATTTGCTAAAGGTACAATTTCATCACTTTATAATCAATTATATGGAGTAGCAAATCTTAATAGACCCTCTTACGTTCAGAGGTGGGAGGAGGACCTGGGACGAACTTTAGAAGACACGGACTGGTCTAACATATGGCTCACATCTAAGTCATCTTCACCCAACATCTTAGCACTGGAGACAAATTATAAAGTCCTAACTCGCTGGTACCTTATACCCGCTAGAGTGGCAAAATATTCACCTAATACCTCAGCTCTTTGTTTTCGAGGATGCCCAGAAATAGGCACATATTTACACATATGGTGGACGTGCCCAGTAATCCAAACCTTCTGGAAGGAAGTCTTCGTGATTGCATCTAAAATATTTTAAAAAATAATACAACCAGATCCATATTTAACTTTACTTAATCTAAAACCGGAATGGTTAACACTCTCTCAATTCAAACTAATGATCCAACTAATAACGGCTGCAAAACAAACAGTGGCCAAGGCATGGAAATCTCCTACATTGGTACTAGCAGAAACAATTCACAGAATGAATAATACAATGTCCCATGCTAAGATGGTAGCCATCGATCAAAATCAAATTCCAAAATTTGAAAAACTTTGGCATCCTTGGATAAAACAACAGTTCCTGTCAAACTTCAATGACTCTGTCCTGTTGCCATGGTAGCAGATTAAATGACTTACAGAGACACCCATTCTAAGGCTTCAAAGAGAACTAAAAAGAATAATAAACTGACGAGCGGGACAACCTTGTGGACCATACCTCTACCTTTCAACCCTTTTTCTTCTTTCTCTTTCATTTTCTCCACCTTACGATTAAAGCTCATTATCAGAATTTATTTGACCTATATACACTCTACTTGTAAACAATATGTATAGTAGGTATAAATCATTTAAATACCTACAAAAGTAACTAAGGAAATTATATATATCTTTAATTTAGGTTTACTTGAACCCAATGTTTAATATTTGAAATTTCATGATATTTACCTATATAAACCCTACTGTAAAACAATGAGCTTACTTTATAGATCCTTGTAAACTTACTTTATGTATCTTTATAACATTGTATACTCAATAAACTTCTTTTGACAAGGAAATAATACCAGATAATAATGGTGTTGTGGTAACTTGATACACAAAACACACACAAAAATATTCAGGATCTAAAATAAAAAAAAAATAAAAATAACAACAAGATCTGGCTTGAAAACAATACAAACCAAAAAAAAAAAAAAATATATATATATTTTTTCCGATGTGACCAATCTAAATATGTTGATGAAATCACAATAAATAATAAAGAAAGAAGTTTGTGAGAAGTCTGTGTGAATATGAGCAGCAAAAATATTTCATTCTTCTAGCATTATAAAGAAGAAGAGAGTGCGCTGTATTAAACAATTTTAAACATTGCATACTGACGAAAGTGCTCTATCCATTCTGAACGCTAATTTTACCAAACCGAGCTGTTCCGTCTTGGAATTTCTTCTGAGCATGCGTGGCACTTTGTGCGTCGGAATTGTCCACACATGGCCGGAATTGACGTGATCGGATTTTGTTGTCGGAAAATGTTATAGCCTGCTCTCAAACTCTGTGTGTCGGAAAATCCGATGGAAAATGTCCGATGGAGCCCACACATGGTCGGAATTTCCGACAACAAGCTCCGATCGCACATTTTCCGTCGGAAAATCTGACCGTGTGTACGGGGCATCTCAAAGACTTCAACCAATACAAATCTGCCTTCCAAAAATACTATTCTTTTCTCCACACTGCCAAGCAAACCTATTTAACAACTCTTATTAACACCTTCTCTTCCAGTCCCCGTAAACTCTTCTCTACCTTCAACTCTCTACTTTGTCCTCCACCGCCTCCACCCACTGACTCACTCACTGCCCAGGAGATCGCTAATCACTTCAAAAACATGATTGATACAATCCGTGATGAAATCTCCACTCTACAGGTATCTCCCCCAGCTAAAACCCCATGTCAACAGGTACAACACTCCCCTTTTTCAAATCTGCTATTGCAGACGAAGTTGCTAAACGCCTTTCTATCGCCCACCTAACCACCTGTCCCCTGGACCCTATTCCCTCTCAAATGCTACGATCGCCCTCCGACCCCACCTACACTCTCTAACCCATATCTTCAATCTCTCTCTCACATCTGGCATCTTCCACAATGCTCTAAAACATGCACTGGTCACCCCCATACTTAAAAAGCCGTCCTTGGACCCTACCAATCTTAACAACCTACGCCCTATCTCCTTGCTCCCCTTTTCCTCTAGTCTAAACAACTTGAGCGCCTGGTTTACAACCAACTGAGTGACCACCTCATTAAAAACAACCTTCTTGGTCCCCTTCAATCTGGATTTCGCCCTCAACACTCCACAGAAACTGCTCTTTTAAAATTTACAAACGACCTACTAACTGCAAAAACCAACAGACACTATTCTGTACTCCTACTTCTGGATGTTTCAGCTGCCTTTGACACGGTTGACCACCCCCTCCTCTTCAAAAAACTTTACTCCCTCAGTCTCCGTGACTGTGCTCTTCAGTGGCTCTCATCCGACCTATTCCAACGCACCTTCAGTGTCACTTACAATTCTACTTCCTCCACTCCTCTTCCCTTCTCTGTCGGGGTCCCCCAAGGTTCTGTTCTTGGACCTCTTTTATTTTCAATCTACACCTCTTCCCTGGGTCAGCTGATAGCCTCTCACGGCTTCAATATCATTTCTATGCTGACGACACACAAATCTATCTCTCCACCCCTCAACTCACTCCATCAGTCTCCTCACGCATCACTAACTTACTAACTGACATATCTGTATGGATGTCACACCACTTCCTCAAACTCAACTTGTCCAAAACGAAGCTTATAATATTTCCTCCGCCATGTGCCTCTTCCCCTAACTTGTCTGTCAAGAGCAATGGCAAAACCATCCACCCGTCCCCACATGTCAGGGTGCTAGGTGTTATCCTGGACTCTCCTTTCGGCCCCACATCCAATCACTTTCCAAAGCTTGCCGCCTCAACCTCCGCAACATCTCTAAACTACGTCCCTTTCTAACCAATGAAACCACAAAGCTCCTGATTTAATCCCTGGTAATCTCTTGCCTCGACTACTGCAACTCCCTCCTTATTGGCTTACCTTTAAATAGACTATCCCCCCTTCAGTCCATCATGAATGCTGCTGCCAGACTCATCCACCTTATAAACCGTTTAGTGTCTGCTACCCCTCTCTGCCAATCCCTCCATTGGCTACCACTCACCCAACTAATTAAATTCAAAATACTAACAATAAGTTACAAAGCCATCCACAACTCTGCCCCCAGCTACATCACTAACCTAGTCTCAAAATACCAACCTAATCGCCATCTCCGTTCCTCCCAAGACCTCCTGCTCTCTAGCTCCTTCATCACCTCCTCACATATCCACCTCCAGGACTTCTCCCGAGACTCGCCCATCCTCTGGAATTCCCTACCCCAATCTGTCAGACTGTCTCCAAATTTATCCACTTTTAGGAGATCCCTGAAAACTTTCCTCTTCAGAGAAGCCTATTCTGCCTCCATCTAACAACTGCACTATTTTCTCCATTAGCTCATCTCCCACAGCTATTACCCTCTTGTATAATTTGACCCTCCCTCCTAGATTGTAAGCTCTAATGAGCAGGTCCTCTGACTCTTCCTGTATTGATTTGTATTGTACTTGTACTGTCTACCCTAATGTTGTAAAGCGCTGCGTAAACTGTCGGCGCTATATAAATCCTGTATAATAATAATAATAATAAACAAGGCTGTAAGCTGTTGGTTGAAGTGGTTTACGAGGGGCCGAATTTTGTGGAGCCGATCGTATCCAGGGTCACCCCGAGGACAACAGAGTTCATTGTCATTGAAATGCATGAACCACAAGATCTGCTCGCATCGTGTCCTGGTCACGGAGGCAGAGAACACGGGCATATGGTGAATTACATCAGTGGACCAATATGACTGCAACTCACTTTTTTAAACTATGACCATGAGGAGGGATAGGCTCAGGAAGGTCTTAAATTCGGAAACCGTAATAGGTATCCAATCTCTGACAAGGGCCAACTGGGGATTAGCGGTGATAAATGGACCAGCATACAAATTGCTTCGGTCCACAACAGATCTTTAATCTCCCATGAAAAACAGTGAATAAAAATCAACTGTTTCCACCTGAATTCCAGGTTGGCCAGTGAATGGGGGAAGTACGGGTGCTGCAGAAGTGGTGGGCTCCCAATTCGGATTGGGAAATGCAGCAGCAAGGACACTACTTGTGCTTGCCACTCACCAGCTTGAACTGCACTTATGGGACTTGTCACGTCACCACATGATACTGCAGTGCTGGATGTACGACCAGGATGTACTAGACCTCTGGTGCTTGCCAGTTCACCAGAAGAATGAGCGGCACTAGTACTGGCTCTCTGCTCCATACAAGAGCCCTGCGGTTCTTGCACCTCAACAACAGCAGAAGAATGGGGTGAGGTACGCCTGACCTTGGCAGGGACCACAACTCCATCGTCAGAGCTATCTAACAGGGTGCCCCTGCTGTCTACTTGTTCATATTCTGAGCCAGAATCGGACAGATGGGTGACTTTCTCTTCACTCTGATCTGTCAGGCTCAGAAATGTGCAGGCCTCTTCACTAGTGTACCTTCGATTGGACATTTTGGCTTCTAAATTTACTGGTACATTAGTGAGACTCACCGGAAAAAAGAGCACCTGACTGTCGGCGACCGATTCAAATGCTACCAAAAAAACTGTTAGCGTTCGCAGGGATCAGGCCTGACTCTGTGAATGCTGCAGTTACGTGTTTAGTGTTTTGTAAGTGACAGCGATCGATTGATACTACACTTGGGTGGGCTGGGCTGGGTGGAGGTGGAGGGGCTAAACGCAGTGCTAGCAGGTATCTGGGCTGATCGTGCTAACAATGCATTTTTGGGAAACCTAAACTATTGGGGACGCTGATATAATTCTGATCAGATCAAAGATATCTATTTGTTCAGACACTATATTACTAAGGGAGGTGTATGGTGCGTGCTTGGGTGTTAGCGCTACTGGCACTAATCTGACGCTGCCTAGGGCGACGCAGTCCCTAACTCACGCTAAAACCTAAATGATGTCACCCGCTGGGTGATCAGGGGGTTAAACCTTTTATTAGGTAATATACGGCGGGTGCGCTGACGCTATAAAAAAATAACTAACTGTCAGGGCTGGGCTCAGCCCTTCCTTCTCTGAGCTGGCCGCTCAGCTATCGGCTAATTGCCAGCTCCCATCTCTTTCCACAGTTACCCAGCTGTTGATTCTGCTAATCAGTCCTGCCTACTTAAAGCTGTCCAGCTCACTTGATCTCTGCCTTCGCCTTTGTCAACATCACAGACACTTTTTCCTGCGTTCCTGTTGAAGACTCGCTCGGCTAACGTTCCTTCTGGCTCCTGATCCTGCTTGCTGTACTACTATGTTTATCTCTGGCTCTCTGACATTTGCTTGGCTGACTACCCGATCCAGTTACTGAACTCTGGCTTGTTTTGACTACGTTTACTCTATTTACCATAATAATAATAATAATAATATTATTATTATTATTATTAAACAAGTGTGATTTAACTATACTTCTGTCTCGGTCTGATTCATGGTTCCTGATACTAACTAACCAGCGTCACCCGTGGCACTAATACAGTTATCACTGGTGACAGGGGGTGATCAAGCAAGGGGTTAAGCCTTTATTGGGAGTTTTGGGGGGTCCCTAGACATATCTGGGCCTACTACTAAGTACCCTAATACTGATTATTGTCACAAATGACGCCAGTACAGTGATCAAAGAAAAATATGAACACTGCATTCGGTGACACAGTAAAAGGGAGTGAAGGGGTTAACTGAGGGGGGGGGATCAGGGGGGTGATCGGGGGGTGACAAGTGTGCCTATGTGTACTGTGTCAGTGTAGTGTTGGTGCAACTTACTCTGAGATGTCTTTTCCTCTCTCTGGAACAGAAGAGTTCCCTGAGGGGAGATGACATCACTTCCCCTGCCTGTGTTTACACTTACACAGGCAGGGGAAGGATTTAATTTGCCAGAACTGATCACCAGGTCCAGGGCAGAAATCATTGGCCTGGGCCTGGAGACTGATCGGTTCTGAAGCGAATCCAATCGTTGCTGTTGCCTAGGGGGTGCGCATGTGCCCCCTAGGTGGCCACGAGCCCGACATAAAGTAACGTCGCTTCACCCAGCCAGGCCAACCTGCCACAGTAAAATTGCGGCAACTGGTGCGGAACTGGTTAACAAAGAAAACCCCTTCCCATTTCATGTTATCAGCAATGGCACCACACGGAAGAGGAATGTCACAAGGCCTGAGAAAAAAAATAATTTCTTTACACAAGAAGGGTGAAGGCTACAAGAAGATCAGCAAAGCTTAGGCTGCATTCACATCTGAGAGCGTATCGTTTTCAGGTGGAAAGTCGTGCGTTTTTGCCGCAATTTTATACAGGTCAAAAAGTCACCAATGTAAAAACCAGAAAAACGCCTGTAATCTGTCCAAAAAGAAGCTCATGTACTTTTTTGAGCTTCAGGCATTTTGCTTTAGGCAACAGAACGCACAGATGTGAACAGGGGCCATTTAAATGAAGGGGATTTTGCTTGTTGGGCGTTTTTGAACTTCTGAGATGAGTGTTTTACGAGCTGAAAATGCTCAGGTGTGAATGCAACCTAACTTATCAGTCAGAATACTGTAGCAAAAGTGATACAAAAATGTAACAAAGATGGAACTGCAACCATCTCACAGAGCTGTCCAGGCTGTCCATGGAAGTTAAAGTGATACTAAAGTCTTGTTTTTTTTCCCTTTAAAAATAATAAACAAGTTATACTTACCTGCTCTGTCAAATGGTTTTGCACAGAGCAGCCCAGATCCTCCTCTTCTCGGGTCCATCGCCGGTGCTCCTGGCCCCTCCATCCTGTCGAGTTCCCCCCTACAGAAAGCAGCTTGCTGTAGGGGCACCCAAGCCAAGCCGAGCCGCAGCTCCATTCAGACATGGAGCCGCGGTTCGGCCCCACCACCCCTCTCTCTCCTGATTGGCTAACTGATTGGCGCCAATGGCGCCGCTGCTGTGTCTCAGCCATTCAGGAGGGAGAGTCTCGGACGGCTGAAGCACATCGCTAGATAGAGATGGAGCTCAGGTAAGTATTAGGAGGGCCAAGGGTGGCTGTTACACACAGAAGGTTTTGTATCTTAATGCATAGAAAAAAACCTTCTGCCTTTACAATAGGGTTGCCACCTGTCCGATTTTTACCCAGACAGTCCGGGTTTTGACACACATGTCCGGTTTTCAGTGTGCCCGACACCCGGACACACTGCTGTCAGTTGGGAGGGGAAGTGGGGAAAGTGTCATTCTGCTGGATGATGAAGGGTGGGTGAGAATTGAGGGGTTTGTATGGGTGACGCTTTTCTATACTGTGTAAGCGCTTCACCCTATGCGATACTTGCTTGGCAACATATTCTCTCCACACTGCACCTCTCCGTGCAGAGCAGCTCCACCTCCCATCTCCGCCCCGACTTCTGTTTCCGCGTCTTTTCTTCAGCCATGCTGTTTCTGTCTGCTAGACTGCTCCTCTCATCTTCTGCACACCTGTGCAAAGCAGCTCCGCCTCCCAACTCTGGCTCCCAAGTCTTGCCTTCAGCCATGCTTGCAAGGTAAGAGTTTCCTGCTGCTCTTGGGCAGCTCCCGCCCGATAGCCAGAACTATATACACTGACTCTTCTACACAGTGCCCAGTCAGTGTATAGTATAGTGCGTCCTACAGTCACTCTGTCCCCTCCTGTCACATTCTGCCCCCTCCTGTAACACTTTGCCCCCTCCTGTCACATTCTGCTCCCTCCTGTCACATTCTGCCCCCTTCTGTCACACTCTTCCCCTCCTGTCACACTCTTCCCCTCCTGTCACACTCTGCCCCATCATGTCACACTCTTCCCCCTCCTGTTACACTTTGCCCCCTCCTGTCACATTCTGCCCCCTCCTGACACACTTTGCCCCCTTCCTGTCACACTCTGCCCCCTCATGTCACACTCTGCCCCTTTCTGTCACACTCTGCCCCTCCTGTCACACTCTGCCCCTTTCTGTCACACTCTGCCCCTCCTGTCACACTCTGCCGCTCGTCACACTGCGCCCCTCCTGTCACACTCTGCCCTCTCCTGTCACACTCTGCCCCCTCCTGTCACACTGCGCCCCCTCCTGTCACACTCTGCCCCCTCCTGTCACACTCTGCCCCCTCCTGTCACACTGCACCTCCTCCTGTCACACTCTGCCCCTTCTGTCACACTCTGCCCCCTCCTGTCACACACTGCCCCTCCTGTCACGCTCTGCCCCTCCTGTCACACTGCGCCCCCTCCTGTCACACTCTGCCCCCTCCTGTCACACTTTGCCCCCTCCTGTCACACTCTGCGCCTTCTGTCACACTGCTCCCCCTCCTGTCACACTCTGCCCCTCCTGTCACACTCTGCCCTCTCCTGTCACACTGCCCCCTCCTGTCACATTCTGCCCCCTCCTGTCACACTCTGCCCCCTCCTGTCACACTCTGCCCCCTCCTGTCACACTGCGCCCCCTCCTGTCACACTCTGCCCCCTCCTGTCACACTGCCCCCTCCTGTCACACTCTGCCCCTCCTGTCACACTCTGCCCCCTCCTGTCACACTGCCCCCTCCTGTCACATTCTGCCCCCTCCTGTCACATTCTGCCCATTCCTGTGCCACTCTGCCCCTCCTATCACACTCTGCCCCCTCCTGTCACACTGTGCCCCCTCCTATCACACTCTGCCCCCTCCTGTCACACTCTGCCCCTCCTGT
Organism: Aquarana catesbeiana; assembly: GCF_042186555.1. Taxonomy (NCBI): domain Eukaryota; kingdom Metazoa; phylum Chordata; class Amphibia; order Anura; family Ranidae; genus Aquarana; species Aquarana catesbeiana. Next base: position 587,833,860 of record NC_133326.1, read on the forward strand.
TACACTCTGCCCCCTCCTGTCACATTCTGCCCCTCCTGTAACATTCTGCCCCTCCTATCACACTCTTTCCTCTCCTGTCACACTGCGCCCCCTCCTGTCACACTCTGCCCCCTCCTGTCACACTCTGCCCCTCCTGTCACATTCTGCCCCTCCTATCACACTCTTTCCCCTCCTGTCACACTGCGCCCCTCCTGTCACACTGCGCCCCCTCCTGTCACACTGTGCCCATCACACTCTGCCCTCCTACTGTCACACAGAGATACTGATGTAAAAAAGACTACTATTGTAAAGGGAGGTTTGAAAGAGGGACTCTTGATTTAAGGAGGGCTCCTGATGTAAAGGGGCCATTGATATAAGAGGAGTTACTGATATAAAGGGCCCCTGCTGATGTAAGGGAGGATTCTGAAGTGAAGGGTGGAGGGGGAAGCTCCTGATGTAAAGTGGGACCCTGATCTAATAAGGGGACCATTGATGCTCAGTACAGGGCTCCTAATGTAAATGGTGACTCCTGATGTATAGGGGAATCCTAATGTGAAGGGGGACTCCAGTTGTAAGGGGGGGGATACTGATGTAAATGTGGATCCTGATGTAAACGGGGAAACCTGATAAAGGGGGACTCTTGATGTGATGTGTCGACTCCTAATCTAAAGGGGACTTTGATGTGAAAGGAGGGATTCCTGATCTAATTGGGGGTCTTTAGGGGGGGCATTGATATAAAGGGACTCTTATCTAATGAGGGTCTTTAATCTAATAGAGGCGCTGATATAAGGGGACTCTGTTCTAATGGGTGGTCTCTAAGGAGAGGGGAAAATATGCTGTGTGCTGTTAAAATGTTCAGGTTTAGTGTGAAGAAAAGGTGGCAACCCTACTTTACAACCACTTTAATACCTCAACAGGAGCGTCTTCTGATAAGAAGGGTTTAAGAAAATCACCATCCAATTTCACTACAGTTAGCTAAAGAAGTAGGAAGCCAAACTGGGGTGACTGCTTCCTGTGACATTAGACGGTGTACACTGCAGAGGAATAGCATGCTTGGGTGTTGTCCACGAAGGAAGCCTCTCCTAAAGCTCATGCACAAAAAAGCCTGCCTAGAATTTGCCAGGACCCATGCTGAAAAAGAAGAAAACTACTGGGACTCTGTACTCTGGAGTAATGTGATAAATGTTTTAATACTGATGGCTTCAAAACTGTATGGCGTCGCCAAGGTGAGGAGTGCAAAGAAAAATGCATGGTGCCTACAGTGAAACATGGTGGTGGCAGTGTCCTTCTGTGGGACTGCATGAGTGCATGGGAGCTGCATTTCTTTGATGGTATCATGAATTCACAGATGTACTGCTCTATATTGAAAGAGAAGATGCTACCATCACTCCGTACCCTCAGTCGTCATGCACTTTTCCAACATGACAGTAATCCAAAACACACATCAAAAGCCACTGTTGTATTTTTCAAGAAGAACAGGGTGAAAGTGATTGAGTGGCCAAGTAGGTTTCCTGATCTGAACCCAAACAAACACCTATGGGGAATTCTGAAAAGACAAGTTGAACATCTCTCTCCATCCAGCATCCGGGCTCTTAAAAGAGGTCGTTCTTGAAGAATGGAAAAGATAGATGTTGCAATATGTGTCACCAACTTGTTAATTCCATGACTTAGTGCTGTCCTTACAAATCATGGAGGTCATACAAAATACTAGATGTAGTAGTTTTTGTTGTGGGGTGTATTCATTTTTTAATCAAACTAATTTGAGTAAAACTGAGTATTTTGTAATCCATGTTATTTTATTAACCTTTCTTTCATGTAATGAGCTAAACAAATTTTCTTTAAAATTGGAAATTGGAAATTGTTCTTGTGTTCATTGAGATATTGATTAAAATCTTACTTTTCAAAAGGGTTGTACTCATTTATGCTGAACACTGCATGACCATGTTCTTTTGTGCTCTATAACAATTAAATGTCCATGCAGTGCGATCAATAAAATGAAAAGTGCTCTGTGCCAAAATAGTCCAAAAGATGTTATAAAACTCTGTAATGCCACAATTGTGCTCTTCCTCTGCACCCACTATGTACACACCACACTTACCAGATATTTTCAACCCCTTTAATTAAAAAGCATTCATATTGCGCTTTTATCAATGAATGGCATTTCTCTGTGTATGAATAATGATCTTGAATCATTCTTCGTTCATCCCCTGGATCATCTGTACATGTGGATATTATATTGCCTCTGTGCCTTTAAGATATTTGATGGTGTTCCAATATTACATCTGTAAAAGATAGGGAAGCCTCTCATTGTGTAATAAAATTACGGTATTTAATGTTAAAAAGAAGAAAAATTGTACATACATCACAAGAAAAAATACACATCAGGAAATTACAAACTAGGAATGCCGATATGTGGTTTCCCACAATCGGAAGTGACGTGTACCGGAAGCTCTCCCACGATTCACACCACATTCAAATGCAGCAGGTGTAAATAAATAACTAAATAGTTAACAACACCCCAAACGCAGGTCGCAATCGCAGTACAAAAATACCATGCGATCTGGGTGCAGTGCGTTTCTAAAAGTAATACATGCACTACTTCTGATGCGGTGCGGTTTCAGCTCATTCCAAATGAAATGAATGGGGCTGAAATAACACTGCACAGAACGCGGACATGGTGTAAACCGCCCCTTATCGTGGCATCCTGGCATAGGGAGTAAGTGACCTGCTCTACTGTGCTATTCTTATGTAAATAGAGTCATTCCAGACAGGAGCTACCTCAGTCATCCATGTTACATATTTACTTGTTTGCCTTAAAATGGTAGGAAACACTGGTATTTCATTTTTACCTACAGGTAAACGTATAATAAAGCTAATGGTATAAGATGTAGTGCTAAGGAATAAACATATATACATATGTCTCTTACAAATCCAAAATTTTGTGATCATACAAAAATAATGGGATCGTAGAAAAGACCAATGCCTCTATGATGGTCCTAAAAAGGACCAATAAGAAAGTCCGCCACTGAAAAGTGGCCAATCAAGGAGTAATGTCCTGGAAGAATTCCAGGGCATTACTCCTTGATTAGCCACTTTTCGGTGACAGACTTTCTTATTGGTCCTTTTTAGGACTATCATAGGCATTGGACTTTTCTACTTTCTCATTATTTTTGTATGATCACATAATTTTGGATTTGTCACAGACATATGTATATATGTTTATTCCTTAGCGCTGCATCTTATACCATTCACTTTCCAGCATCTTTGTCACTTGTTTATGTAGCAGCTGTTTCACCTTATTTTTGAGTTAGCGCAGTAATATCCACATTCACATTATAATAAAACTTACCATCAGGTAAAATGAATATCTCCTAAACATGCACCGTTTAGGAGATTTTCTTACAAACAGCAGCCGGTGACATCACCAGCGCATGCACTCTGAAGGAATGACATACCCGTGCCGTTCCTTCAGAGATGTGTGAGACGTCATCACGGCTCAGCCAATCAGACGCCCAGAGTCCCCCGAACGTGGAAGGAAGACTCAGTGAAGATGGAAGTCTCTGCAGCGGTGACAGCAGAACACTGGAGGGCTTTGTTTTAAGTTAAATCTTTCAGAAAGTGCTAGTATGGAGTGCATACTAGCACATTTTGATATTGCCTTGCAGGTGGGAAACCTTTTTGTTTTTTTTTTACAGAGTTTACTACCGCTGCAACTTCAGAATTAAGATAAATATTACAATACTGACTCAAAAGAAGCGATCTCTGAATATACAGTATATATTCTGCTTAATAGCAAGGAAAAAAATGAATTTATTACACAAGCTAGCTCAGTCTGAAAAGCTGTTTATCTCAAGTGTCTGGGATTCCATATTGAATTGTATCTAAACCCAAAGCCAGAAGCTGTTTAGTGGCATTGTTTTTATTGTTTTCAGGTGCTTCCTCTGCAAGAATATGTAAACCCAGCATTTCATATTCTTGATATGTGCCTGCTATGGCATGTATTTGTATAAAAAAAGTATCTTGTTCTCTTTGTATTGCTCCCTTTGTGTGATATCCCTGGTGTTACTGCCAGTCCCTCAGCTTAAAACTGACCACACTAGGTATGAGAGCACAGCATGACCAGTTCTCTAGCTATGCTGCTGTTTCTCCTCACCAAGCTCTTATGCAGCTGAGAACAGAAGGTATGCAATCACTTAGCTATAAAAAGGTATTTATAATGTTTTTATATCTATACACAAATGTTTTGCCTTTTATTTCTATTTTAAACTGAATGGATTGTTTTACAAGGTGAAGGTTTACATATATTTTAATTTTGCCTGGTAATTCTGCAAATAACACATTCTCTTTGTATTTACACTTTTATCTCTATTGTATCTTTGGAGAGACTGATCTTTTTCATACAAACTTGAAACATGTCTGCCTTTGTTCATCTCCATTACAGGGTGGATTAATGGGAGTAGTAGTTGACACAAGAAACATAAATATGATTGTACTTTTAGTTCAGCTCAGGTGACAAGGACATTGCTTTTCTGGCAAGATCGGCAAGTATTCTCTATACTTGCTGAAAATGTTCTTAGCCTAAAAAATGAAAATGAATGCAGTCACCACATCTAAGGACTGGTAAGCTGCAATATATTACAATTTCGTTTCCAGATTTAGATAATAAAAGAAGATGTAATCCTATTTGTGCAGCAGATGGCGATGTAGTTCCTAGTATTGGACAGGGATAGTCTCTAGGCAATGGCATTTTTATTTGGACTTCGGAGATAAAAATGGGTCATAGAGTAAGAAGACAGTTCAGGAGATTCCAAACTGCAAGGCAATCTATGATACAGCTAAAGGCAAATTAATTATGTAGATCTAAGCCTCCATTGTCAGTAACCTTGACGAGATCACATTTACAGGATTAAATTATAAGCAGTGACATACCAGTCTGTCTGGCCACAGATATCCATCCTGTCCTAGATATGTCTGACCATTACAGGAGCTTAATGCAAGCTGACATATGGGTATATCTCTTTAATAACTCAAATCAGTCACAAACTTACAGATTGTCACACTTCGAGCAGTTCTTCTTCTCAGTCACTTGTTTGGAAACCAGCTCTCAGACTTCCATCTCTCTTCTTGAGACATCCAGGGCTTGGTTACCCCACTTGCTATAAACACTTTGAGGTGCTCAGTGATTGCCACATATGCTTAAATGGGTCTACAGAATAATTTAAAAGAGAAGTTTGGAAATAAAAAAAAAAAAAAAAATCATACTCACCTAGATGGCTGCAGCACCAATCCCAGCTGCAGCTTTCCTTCGCCGCCTCTAGTCAGATAACTGACTAGCTCTTGGTCCTCAGTGAGCAGGGAGTGGTGACTGTCAGTCACCAGCTCTCTGCTCTGCCCCTCCAGCACTCAGTGGAGAACCGGGCTGTGGAGGGGGCAGGAGCGGCTGGCTCAATCCCCCAGCAGCTCGATGAGAGGCTGAGCCAGCTGCTGCTCAGGCATCTGGGTGGATCATGACAAGTCAGGATTGATCCTCAGCCTGGACCAATGGAGTGGCGTCAGCTGACAGCAGATTTTAGCCCGCTGTCAGCTGAAAATGGGTCACAGGAGTGCAAAACTAAATGGACTCCTGTGACCCCCAGGAGATGTACAGTGCATCCGGAATGTATTCACAGCACTTCACTTTTTCCACATTTTGTTATGTTACAACCCCTTATTCCAAAATGGATTAAAATAATTATTTTCCTCAAAATTCTACAAACAATACCCCATAATGACGACGTGAAAGAAGTTTGTTTAAAATTTTTGCACATTTATTAAAAATAAAAAACTGAAAAAATCCCATGTACATAAGTATTCACAGCCTTTGCTCAATACTTTGTTGAAGCACCTTTGACACCACTTACAGCCTCAAGTCTTTTTGAGTATGATGCTACAAGCTTGGCACATCTATTTTTGGCCAGTTTCTCCCATTCTTCTTTGCAGGACCCCACAAGCTCCATCACATTGGATTGGAAGCATTGGTGCACAGCCATTTTCAGATCTCTCCAGAGTTGTTCAATGACGTTCAAGTCTGGGCTTTGGCTGGGCCACTCAAGGACACTCATGGAGTTGTCCAGTAACCACTCCTTTGTTATCTTGGCTGTGTGTCGTTGTCCTTTTGGGAATGAATCTTTGTTCCAGTCTGAGGTCCAGATCAGGTTTTCATCAAGGATGTCTCTGCACATTGCTGCATTCATCTTTCCCTCGATCCTGACTAGTCTTCCAGTTCCTACTGCTGAAAAACATCCCCACAGCATGATGCTGCCACCACCATGCTTCATTGGAGGGATGGTAGTTGCCAGGTGATGAGCGGTGCCTGGGTTCCTCCAGACATGACACTTGCCATTCAGGCCAAAGAGGTCAATCTTTGTTTTATCAGGCCAGAAAATGTATCCTCCATGTGGGCTGTCATGTGCCTTCTACTGGGGAGTGGCTTCCATGTGGCCACTATACCATACAGGCCTGATTGGTGGAGTGCTGCAGAGATGGTTGTTCTTCTGGAAGGTTCTCCTCTCTCCACAGAGAAACGCTGGAGCTCTGTCAGAGTGACCATCAGGTTCTTGGTCACCTCCCTGACTAAAGCCCTTTTCCCCCGATCACTCAGTTTGGTTGGGCGGCCCGCTCTAGGAAGAGTCCTGGTGGTTCCAAACTTCTTCCATTTATGGATGATGGAGGCCACTGTACTCATTGGGACCTTCGATGCTGCAGATATTTTTCTGTACTCTTCCTCAGATCTATGCCTTGATACAATCCTGTCTTGGGGGTCTACAGACATTTCCTCAGACTTCTTGGCTTGGTTTGTGCTCTGAAAGGCACTGTTAACTGTGGGACCTTATATAGATAGGTGTGTGCCTTTCCAAACCATGTACTATAAACTGAATTTACCACAGGTAGACTCCGATCAAGTTGTAGAAACTTCTCAAGGATGATCAGTGGAAACAGGATGCACCTGTGCTCAGTTTTGAGTGACATGGCAAAAGCTGTGAATACTTATGTACATGGGATTTTTTCTTTTTGTTTTATTTTTAATAAATTTGCAAAGATTTTAAACAAACTTCTTTCATGTTGTCATTATGGGGTATTGTTTGTAGAATTTTCAGGAAAATAATGAAATTAATCAATTTTGGGATAAGGCTGTGACATAACAAAATGTAGAAAAAGTGAAGCGCTGTGAATACTTTCCGGATGCACTGTATAGCCAAAAGAGCTTTGGCCCTACTTCCCTTTTAAGAAGTTTCCCTTGCAGGCTACTCCTTCACACAGTCAGTGATATTACACTGAATCCTTGCTGACCCCACTGGCAAATTAGAAAAATATAACAATGTGCAGCGCTCATAAATTATACTCTAATACAAACAACCAATACACAACAATTGATCAACTTGTGCTTAAACATAGAACAAAAAACTGTACTATATAACATTCAGTATGTGACATATAACAGTCCCAGAATAATCAAAATATTTGTAATCAAACTATTTGTGTGCAGTCCCCCAAAATCTTCAAATCATTATAGTGCATCCACCAGCGTGCTCTTCGAACATCATTCACACAATGAAGACTCCACCATCTCAAAGTGCTCCGATGTCAAAGCTGCTCACCTTGGAACTGACCTTTGAAACAACAGAAGGTCAAATCAGGCAATGTAGAGTGGTGCTCCTCTTTTCCACCCATCATAGGGAGCACCAATGTTTTATCCAGGAGATTACAATGCTGGATGTTGAACTACCTCACTCGGGGTTGCAGTCCTGTTAGGGGTCCTAGGACAGCAGCCGACTACATCTGGATAAATCTGGGGTCTTTTGGCCCCCATGCCCCAGCTCACTAGGCCCATCCCATTCTGGAAGTTATATGGGCACTAACTCCACACATTACATCACTAGATGTAACACCTAATTACCATTTTCCCTATACCAGAGACAGCAAGTGACAAGCAAGCTAACTGCTATCATGCTAGCTGAAAGAAAGAAAAAAACAACAAAACTAATCATCTATGGCCAGCAATCTATAGAGTGAAAAAAACAAACCAACTGGCATTTCCCAGAGGATACTGTTATCTTTTTTTTTTCCAAAAAATTGTGCTGCACTGCACAAAAATGCCTATTTTTTTCAGCACACACCAATGCAGCCCATAGAAAGGGAAATTGCCTTGCATATATTTGGGACTGCACTGGACAATGCTGTCTAACAAAACCCAATGGGCCTGGTGTAAATGAGCCCTTAAACTTCTGTAAGACCCCTTTCACATTGGGGCAGTGGGTGCGTCGGCGGTAAAGCGCGCTAAAATTAGCGTCAATTTCACTGCACTATTCGGCCACTAGCGGGGTGCTTTTATCCCTGCTAACGGCCTAGAAAGGGTTAAAACCACCCGCAAAGCGCTGCTGCAGCAGCGCTTTACCGGCGGTATAGCCGCGCTGCCCGAAACGTACGTTGGGAGGTTGATGTGCTGACGTCATTGCTGTGTTTCTTGTTAGCAGACGGGTGTCTTCAAGCCGTCGGTAAACCTTTTATGGATGTTTTATCTACGCTTCTTTGTGCAACCTCAGTGCAACCTTTTATTTTAATAAACTTCTAGTAGTCTGATTTACACTATGGTGAGTTTTTTCTCCACCCTTTGGATACATGATTGATGCCTTGCCCCGTACGCCCGCTGATTTGACGTCACCCGGTTTACCTTCGTTCCCACTTCATTGGGCTGCTGCTGGATATATGCCCAGATATTGATCAACATTACAGGCTTGCTTAAGCTTGCCTTCCGGTAAGCGGAGGTAAGTAAAGCTGGTGGTGTTTTGTGTCAAGAAGTTCATTTCACTTGGATGCAATCATTGGACTTTTTATTTTATCAATCATTCGAGGACTGTTTACATTCATTGTTTTAGTGGTACACAGACGGGTTTTTCTTGTACCACGATCAATTAGCCACTTTTAATACAATTTTTTAGCGCAGCTTCTTCTTATAATTTATTACTTGTTTATGTGTATATCTCACGTTTGAGCTGCAGCTATTTTTTTTTTGCTGCACTATTCAATGTTTTTTGTAGGTATAGTGCTGTATTTTTCCTATTTACATTTAACATGTTAACCCTTTTTATTTTTTTTCAGCTTTACTTCAAATGTTACATTTCAGTGTAACTATACAGATACCAAGCTTCCCATTGACAACCATCAGTCTTTTATTCAAGCAATAGATAAAACAGATGGGAGTTTTGGGAACAAATACCCCTACATGTTATTACTACCTATCACACATATATATTTTTACATTACATTTTTTAGAAGTTTTAATTGAATCAGACAATTACAGCACTGTATAGAGGCATACTGCTGATTGACCACATGACTGAGAAACACTCTCACTGGTTCCTGATTGATAGTGGGGATTAATGCTGTCAGTGATAGCAGGATTTGGCAGCTATACACAGAGTCAGGTAGTAGCTGTCAAAAGGATGATGGGACATCATGCTAAGGAACATTAATGTACAGCTTGTGGGTGGGAATGTATTCAATTCACAACAGAAATTTTGGAGCATGCACCCTAATTTCTGTTGCTTACCATGAACATTTTAAAAAGTACTTTTCAATCACCCCTACTAGACAAGGCAACGGGTTCTCTGTATAGATGGTACCATAAACAAGCTGTACTTGCCTCAGTAAACTTCTCGCCATCATGATAGTACTGTCCCTGGTGACTGGCTACCCAGGTATGTAACACTGTATTGTTAAACAAATGTAAATAAAGTGTAGCGCTATGTGTAAAGACAAAGACATAAGAATTGAATTCAAGCTATCTTGCGATAGCCAGAAGAAAAACAAAAAATATTACAAAAAATTGGATAACATGTGACCTGAAAAGAAATAGCATATAAAGCATAATAACAATACACCTGTGAATAGTGAAAAACCAAACCAAAAAAATATATGTATATATAAAAATTAGCCGTGAATAAAGTCCATATATGTTAACCACTTGCCGACCGCCTAACGTAGATATACGTCGGCAGAGTGGCACGGGCAGGCAGAATCACGTATATATACGTGATCTGCCTCCCGCGGGCGGGGGGTCCGATCGGACCCCCCCCCGGTGCCAGCGGCGGTCGGCATCTGACTGGGAGAGTCGGGAGGCGAGGGGGAGACCATCCGATCGTGGCCCCCCCCTCGCGATCGCTCCCAGCCAATGGGAATCCTCCTCTGCCTGTGTGTAGTTTCACACAGGCAGAGGATGTGATGTCATCTCTCCTCGGTCTGGCAGTTTCCGTCCAGCGCCGAGGAGAGAAGACATGTAAGTGCACACAACACAAACACACACAGTAGAACATGCCAGGCATACCTTACACCCCCGATCCCCCCCCGATCGCCCCCCAATCACCCCCCCCCCCCCTGTCACAAACTGACATTAGCAGTATTTTTTTTTTTTTTTTTTTTTTTTTTCTGATTACTGCATAGTGTCAGTTTGTGACAGTTACAGTGTTAGGGCAGTGAGTGTTAGGCCCCCTTTAGGTCTAGGATACCCCCCTAACCCCCCCTAATAAAGTTTTAACCCCTTGATCACCCCCTGTCACCAGTGTCACTAAGCGATCATTTTTCTGATCGCTGTATTAGTGTCGCTGGTGACGCTAGTTAGTGAGGTAAATATTTAGGTTTGCCGTCAGCGTTTTATAGCGACAGGGACCCCCATATACTATCTAATAAATGTTTTAACCCCTTGATTGCCCCCTAGTTAACCCTTTCACCACTGATCACCGTATAACTGTTACGGGTGACGCTGGTTAGTTCGTTTATTTTTTATAGTGTCAGGGCACCCGCCGTTTATTACCGAATAAAAGTTTAGCCCCCTGATCGCCCGGCGGTGATATGCGTCGCCCCAGGCAGCGTCAGATTAGCGCCAGTACCGCTAACACCCACGCACGCAGCATACGCCTCCCTTAGTGGTATAGTATCTGTACGGATCAATATCTGATCCGATCAGATCTATACTAGCGTCCCCAGCAGTTTAGGGTTCCCAAAAACGCAGTGTTAGCGGGATCAGCCCAGATACCTGCTAGCACCTGCGTTTTGCCCCTCCGCCCGGCCCAGCCCAGCCCACCCAAGTGCAGTATCGATCGATCACTGTCACTTACAAAACACTAAACGCATAACTGCAGCGTTCGCAGAGTCAGGCCTGATCCCTGCGATCGCTAACAGTTTTTTTGGTAGCGTTTTGGTGAACTGGCAAGCACCAGCCCCAAGCAGTGTCAGGTTAGCGCCAGTACCGCTAACACCCACGCACGCAGCATACGCCTCCCTTAGTGGTATAGTATCTGATCGGATCAATATCTGATCCGATCAGATCTATACTAGCGTCCCCAGCAGTTTCGGGTTGCCACAAACGCAGTGTTAGCGGGATCAGCCCAGATACCTGCTAGCACCTGCGTTTTGCCCCTCCGCCCGGCCCAGCCCAGCCCACCCAAGTGCAGTATCGATCGATCACTGACACTTACAAAACACTAAACGCATAACTGCAGCGTTCGCAGAGTCAGGCCTGATCCCTGCGATCGCTAACAGTTTTTTTGGTAGCGTTTTGGTGAACTGGCAAGCACCAGCGGCCTAGTACACCCCGGTCGTAGTCAAACCAGCACTGCAGTAACACTTGGTGACGTGGCGAGTCCCATAAGTGCAGTTCAAGCTGGTGAGGTGGCAAGCACAAATAGTGTCCCGCTGCCACCAAGAAGACAAACACAGACCCGTCATGCCCATAGTGCCCTTCCTGCTGCATTCGCCAATCCTAATTGGGAACCCACCGCTTCTGCAGCGCCCGTACTTCCCCCATTCACATCCCCAACCAAATGCAGTCGGCTGCATGAGAGGCATTTTCTTTATGTCCTCCCGAGTACCCCTACCCAACGAACCCCCAAAAAAGATGTCGTGTCTGCAGCAAGCGCGGATATAGGCGTGACACCCTCTATTATTGTCCCTCCTGTCCTGACAATCCTGGTCTTTGCATTGGTGAATGTTTTGAACGCTACCATTCACTAGTTGAGTATTAGCGTAGGGTACAGCATTGCACAGACTAGGCACACTTTCACAGGGTCTCCCAAGATGCCATCGCATTTTGAGAGACCCGAACCTGGAACCGGTTACAGTTATAAAAGTTAGTTACAAAAAAAAGTGTAAAAAAAAAAAAAAAAAAAAAAACACATACAAAAATATAAAATAAAAAAAAATAGTTGTCGTTTTATTGTTCTCTCTCTCTCTCTATTCTCTCTCTATTGTTCTGTTTTTTTTTTACTGTATTCTATTCTGCAATGTTTTATTGTTATTATGTTTTATCATGTTTGCTTTTCAGGTATGCAATTTTTTATACCTTACCGTTTACTGTGCTTTATTGTTAACCATTTTTTTGTCTTCAGGTACGCCATTCACGACTTTGAGTGGTTATACCAGAATGATGCCTGCAGGTTTAGGTATCATCTTGGTATCATTCTTTTCAGCCAGCGGTCGGCTTTCATGTAAAAGCAATCCTAGCGGCTAATTAGCCTCTAGACTGCTTTTACAAGCAGTGGGAGGGAATGCCCCTCCCCCCCAAAGTCTTCCGTGTTTTTCTCTGGCTCTCCTGTCTCAACAGGGAACCTGAAAATGCAGCCGGTGATTCAGCCAGCTGACCATAGAGCTGATCAGAGACCAGAGTGGCTCCAAACATCTCTATGGCCTAAGAAACCGGAAGCTACGAGCATTTTATGACTTAGATTTCGCCGGATGTAAACAGCGCCATTGGGAAATTGGGAAAGCATTTTATCACACCGATCTTGGTGTGGTCAGATGCTTTGAGGGCAGAGGAGAAATCTAGGGTCTAATAGACCCCAATTTTTGCAAAAAAGAGTACCTGTCACTACCTATTGCTATGATAGGGGATATTTACATTCCCTGAGATAACAATAAAAATGATTAAAAAAAAAAAAAATGAAAGGAACAGTTTAAAAATAAGATAAAAAAATAATAATAATAAAGAAAAAAAAAAAAAAAAAAAAAAAAAGCACCCCTGTCCCCCCTGCTCTCGCGCTAAGGCGAACGCAAGCGTCGGTCTGGCGTCAAATGTAAACAGCAATTGCACCATGCATGTGAGGTATCGCCGCGAAGGTCAGATCGAGGGCAGTAAGTTTAGCAGTAGACCTCCTCTGTAAATCTAAAGTGGTAACCTGTAAAGGCTTTTAAAGGCTTTTAAAAATGTATTTAGTTTGTCGCCACTGCACGTTTGTGCGCAATTTTAAAGCATGTCATGTTTGGTATCCATGTACTCGGCCTAAGATCATCTTTTTTATTTCATCAAACATTTGGGCAATATAGTGTGTTTTAGTGCATTAAAATGTAAAAAAGTGTGTTTTTTCCCCAAAAAATGCGTTTGAAAAATCGCTGCGCAAATACTGTGTGAAAAAAAAAAATGAAACACCCACCATTTTAATCTGTAGGGCATTTGCTTTAAAAAAAATATATAATGTTTGGGGGTTCAAAGTAATTTTCTTGCAAAAAAAAAATTATTTTTTTATGTAAACAATAAGTGTCAGAAAGGGCTTTGTCTTCAAGTGGTTAGAAGTGTGGGTGATGTGTGACATAAGCTTCTAGATGTTGTGCATAAAATGCCAGGACAGTTCAAAACCCCCCCAAATGACCCCATTTTGGAAAGTAGACACCCCAAGCTATTTGCTGAGAGTCATGTTGAGTCCATGGAATAATTTATATTGTGACACAAGTTGCGGGAAAGAGACAATTTTTTATTTTTTTTATTTTTTTTTGCGCAAAGTTGTCACTAAATGATATATTGCTCAAACATGCCATGGGAATATGTGAAATTACACCCCAAAATACATTCTGCTGCTTCTCCTGAGTATGGGGATACCACATGTGTGAGACTTTTTGGGAGCCTAGCCGCGTACGGGACCCCGAAAACCAAGCACCGCCTTCAGGCTTTCTAAGGCCGTAAATTTTTGATTTCACTCTTCACTGCCTATCACAGTTTCGGAGGCCATGGAATGCCCAGGTGGCAAAAAAACCCCCCAAATGACCCCATTTTGGAAAGTAGACACCCCAAGCTATTTGATGAGAGGTATAGTGAGTATTTTGCAGACCTCACTTTTTGTCACAAAGTTTTGAAAATTGAAAAAAGAAAAAAAAAAAATTTTTTTTCTCGTCTTTCTTTATTTTCAAAAACAAATGAGAGCTGCAAAATACTCACCATGCCTCTCAGCAAATAGCTTGGGGTGTCTACTTTCCAAAATGGGGTCATTTGGGGGGGGTTTGTGCCACCTGGGCATTCCATGGCCTCCGAAACTGTGATAGGCAGTGAGGAGTAAAATCAAAAATGTACGCCCTTAGAAATCCTGAAGGCAGTGCTTGGTTTTCGGGGCCCCGTACGCGGCTAGGCTCCCAAAAAGTCCCACACATGTGGTATCCCCGTACTCAGGAGAAGCAGCTAAATGTATTTTGGGGTGCAATTCCACATATGCCCATGGCCTGTGTGAGCAATATATCATTTAGTGACAACTTTGTGCAAAAAAAAAAAAAAAAAAAAAAAAATTTGTCACTTTCCCGCAACTTGTGTCAAAATATAAAACATTCCATGGACTCAACATGCCTCAAAGCAAATAGCTTGGGGTGTCTACTTTCCAAAATGGGGTCATTTGGGGGGGTTTTATGTCATCTGGGCATTTTATGGCCTTCAAAACTGTGATAGGTAGTGAGGAGTAAAATCAAAAATGTACGCCCTTAGAAATCCTGAAGGCAGTGATTGGTTTTCGGGGCCCCGTACGCGGCTAGGCTCCCAAAAAGTCCCACACATGTGGTATCCCCATACTCAGGAGAAGCAGCTAAATGTATTTTGGGGTGCAATTCCACATATGCCCATGGCCTGTGTGAGCAATATATCATTTAGTGACAACTTTTTGTAATTTTTTTTTTTTTTTTTTTTTTTTGTCATTGTTCAATCACTTGGGACAAAAAAAATGAATATTCAATGGGCTCAACATGCCTCTCAGCAAATTCCTTGGGGTGTCTACTTTCCAAAATGGGGTCATTTGTGGGGGTTTTGTACTGCCCTGCCATTTTAGCACCTCAAGAAACGACATAGGCAGTCATAAATTAAAGGCTGTGTAAATTCCAGAAAATGTACCCTAGTTTGTAGACGCTATAACTTTTGCGCAAACCAATAAATATACACTTATTGACATTTTTTTTACCAAAGACATGTGGCCGAATACATTTTGGCCTAAATGTATGACTAAAATTGAGTTTATTGGATTTTTTTTAGAACAAAAAGTAGAAAATATCATTTTTTTTCAAAATTTTCGGTCTTTTTCCGTGTATAGCGCAAAAAATAAAAACGGCAGAGGTGATCAAATACTATCAAAAGAAAGCTCTATTTGTGGGAAGAAAAGGACGCAAATTTCGTTTGGGTACAGCATTGCATGACCGCGCAATTAGCAGTTAAAGCGACGCAGTGCCGAATTGTAAAAAGTGCTCTGGTCAGGAAGGGGGTAAAACCTTCCGGGGCTGAAGTGGTTAATAGGATATGTTCTTGAAAAAAATCAAAAACCACCACCAACAGTCTCTGAGGATTAGCTGATGAAAACAACAACGGAGTATCACTGATGGATGAAACAATAAAGCACCAAATCCAATGTGACATCTAAGTGTGTGCCAAAGCCATCACCATAGCATCTGAGGAGGCTTACCAGAAGTAGAGGACTTGAAAAAGACTTACGTCTTACAAGTCACAAAAAGCTTGTATAGCCGCCAAGGCTAACAGGATAAACATCGGGTATCCGCAACTTCAATTAGGGAGGAAGGGGGGTCTGTCAGCAGCCTCAATCATCCCGACGTGTAAGCAGGCCAACCGGATGTTTATTTGGAACCATGAGAGAAGGAAGACTCACATGGCATAATATCGTTTATAAAAAGCATACATTTATTAAAGTAATAAAAGAGGGAACACTCACATGGTATAAAGATATAACAGCTTAAATGGTATCAGAAGCGGTGATCATAAGGGGTCCACCCAACATGTTTCGGCTCACTAGCCTTCAGCCAGATGAAGGCTAGTGAGCCGAAACATGTTGGGTGGACCCCTTATGATCACCGCTTCTGATACCATTTAAGCTGTTATATCTTTATACCATGTGAGTGTTCCCTCTTTTATTACTTTAATAAATGTATGCTTTTTATAAACGATATTATGCCATGTGAGTCTTCCTTCTCTCATGGTTCCAAATAAACATCCGGTTGGCCTGCTTACACGTCGGGACGATTGAGGCTGCTGACAGACCCCCCTTCCTCCCTAATTGAAGTTGCGGATACCCGATGTTTATCCTGTTAGCCTTGGCGGCTATACAAGCTTTTTGTGACTTGTAAGACGTAAGTCTTTTTCAAGTCCTCTACTTCTGGTAAGCCTCCTCAGATGCTATGGTGATGGCTTTGGCACACACTTAGATGTCACATTGGATTTGGTGCTTTATTGTTTCATCCATCAGTGATACTCCGTTGTTGTTTTCATCAGCTAATCCTCAGAGACTGTTGGTGGTGGTTTTTGATTTTTTTCAAGAACATATCCTATTAACATATATGGACTTTATTCACGGCTAATTTTTATATATACATATATTTTTTTGGTTTGGTTTTTCACTATTCACAGGTGTATTGTTATTATGCTTTATATGCTATTTCTTTTCAGGTCACGTTATCCAATTTTTTGTAATATTTTTTGTTTTTCTTCTGGCTATCGCAAGATAGCTTGAATTCAATTCTTATGTCTTTGTCTTTACACATAGCGCTACACTTTATTTACATTTGTTGATTTTTTACTTCTGTGTCTTAGAGGCGTGTTAGCCGCTTACTGTGTAATTACCCCTTTTAACATCATCGGAGCAGCGCTGTACTCACTCCCTAAACACTGTATTGTTAGAATGCAGGGGGAGAATCGCATATTCCTATTACCCAAAAGTACTGGCAATGTTTTGGAGCTCTGGTGGCAGAACCAGGGGATGGAGCAGTGTGGCGGAGGTAAGTAAAACCTCCCAATACTGCCTTCTAAAAAGTGTATTTGTTACTCTGCCTAGGATTGTTAACACACAGGATCATTTTACATTTTCAGTTTCATAATCCCATGTGTCCCCCAGTCATTCATATCCATTAGCTATTTAAAGTTGATGCCGAGGGATTAGTGTAAGCAGATTGTGCCTGTTTCATCTGCAGGATTTTGCTCTGAATAGAAGCAGCAACCCATCAAGTGATTATTTAATCCATAGCAATTTATTATAAATAAGGATACATGCCACTGCAGTGGGTTTGCAATGGGTTTGTGGAAGAACCGTTGGGTAGAAATTTGTGATCCCAGAGCATTAATGTGGAAATTCATCAAACCAAGTTCTTTGTAACCATTGTGCATAGTCTGGCCTTTGAAATTAGGTCAAGAATTATTTTTTTTAAGCATCAAGAAAAGATGCCAGTCTGAGTGTACCCAAGAGCCCCAACCCGGAAGCCATTCTGCTGCACAGTCCTTCACCCCTTGTGGGATGGGCTGGTGAATACCAGGTGGCTTCTCAGACTGCACTCTAATGCTGCGTACACACGGTTGGATTTTCTGACGGGAAATGTTCGATGGGGGCTTCTTGCCTGAAATTCTGACAGTGTGTAGGCTCCATCGGACATTTTCTGTCGGAATTGACGACAAACAAAATTTGAGATCTGGATCCCAAATTTTTCGACAACAAAATCTGTTGTCGTAAATTCTGATCGTGTGTACAAAATTCCGATGCACAAAGTTCCACGCATGCTCGGAATCAAGCAGAAGAGCCCCACTGGCTATTGAAATGTATTTTTCTCGGCTCATCGTACGTGTTGTATGTACCGCGTTCTTGACGTTCGGAATTTCCAATAAGATTTGTGTGACCGTGTGTATGCAAGACAAGTTGGAGCCATCATCCGTCTGAAAAAATCCACGGATTTTGTTGTCGGAATGTGCGATCGTGTGTACGCGGCATTCGTTTTGGGCAAATTGAACTAAATATAGAAGCACAAGGCAGTGAAAATAGGGCCAAATATTGAGACAGGAGACACAAACAGTTCTCTTCCGAAATAAATGAGTGCTTTAGCACTTTTTTGGAGGATTTGAGGGGGTCAATTGATTATTGGCAAAGGGAAGGAAAATAGAAGGAGCAGAGGTGCCAGGAGGCGGAGATGTTGGCCGCAACTAGTAATGCGTACATTAACCACTTGCCTACTGGGCACTTAAATCCCCCTCCTGTCCAGACTAATTTTCAGCTTTCAGTGCTCTCACACTTTGAATGACAATTAGTCATGTAATACTGTACCCAAATTAATTTTTTGTCCTTTTTTTCATACAAATAGAGCTTTCTTTTGGTGGTATTTGATCACCTCTGGGTTTTTTATTTTGTGCGCTATAAATGAAAAAAGAACACATTTTTTTTTTTTTTAAAAATGCATTTTTCTTAGTTTCTGTGATAAAATTTAGCAAATTATTAATTTTTCTTCATAAATTTTGGCCACAATTTATACTGCTACATATCTTTGGTAAAAAATAACCCAAATTAGTGGATATTATTTGGTCTTTGTGAAAGTTAGAGAGTCTACAATCTATGGTGCATATCATAAAAAAATTGATCACACCTGAAGTACTGGTGGCCTATCTCATTTCTTGTGACCCTAACAAGCCAGGAAAGTACAAATATCCCCCAAATGACCCCTTTTTTGAAAGTAGACATTCCAAGGTATTTAGTAAGATACATGGTGAGCTTTTTGATGTTGTCATTTTTTCCCACAATTCTTTGCAAAATGAAGATCCCCCCCCCCACAAAATTGTCATTGTAATAGGTTATTTCTCTCACATGGCATGTATATACCACAAATAACACCCCAAAATACATTCTGCTACTCCTCCTGAGTATTATGATACCACATGTGTGGGACTTTTTCACAGCCTGGCCACAAAGAGAGGCCCAACATGCAGGGAGCGCCATCACGTGTTCTAGGAGCATAAATTACACATCTAACTTGTTGACTACCTATTACATTTTTGAAGGCCCTGGAGCACCAGGACAATGACACGTGACACTGATGTGGCACTGATGACACATGACACTGATATGTGGCACTGATGACACTGATGACAGAGGGCACTAATACGTGGCACTGATGACAGATGGCACTAATATGTGGCACTGATGACAGATGGCACTAATACGTGGCACTGACAGATGGCACTAATACGTGGCACTGGTGACACTGATGACAGATGGCACTAATATGTAGCACTGATGACACCTGGCACTGATGACAGATGGCACTGATGACAGATGGCACTAATACGTGGCACTGATGACACATGGCACTGATGACAGATGGCACTAATACATGGCACAGATGACAGATGGCACTAATACGTGGCACTGATGACAGATGGCACTAATACGTGGCACTGATGACAGATGGCGCTAATACGTGGCACTGACAGATGACACTAATATGTGGCACTGATGACACGTGACACTGATGACAGATGGCACTAATATGTGGCACTGATGACACGTGGCACTGATGACAGATGGCACTGATGACAGATGGAACTAATACGTGGCACTGATGACACATGGCACTGATGACAGATGGCACTAATACATGGCACTGATGACAGATGGCACTAATATGTGGCACTGATGACACGTAACACTGATGACAGATGCCACTTATACGTGGCACTGATGACACGTGATACTGATAACAGATGGCACGTGACACTAACAGGTGGCACTGATGACAGATGGCACTAATATGTGGCACTGATGACAGATGGCACTGATGACAGATGGCACTTATACGTGGCAGTGGGAACAGATGGCAGTGGGGACAGATGGCAGTGGGGACAGATGACAGTGGGGACAGATAGCACTGACGTCACTTTTTTTAGCTTTTTTTTACTCACGCTGCAGCGGTTCGCTCTCCCTCCTCACACGCTGTCTCTATGTGAGGAGGGAGAGCCAGCGATGAGAGATGATCTCATATGTTTACATACGAGATCATCTTTCATTGGCACCGCCGATCGCGCTGCAAACGGCCGCTGTGATTGGCCATTTACAGCGATCTGTGACTGGCTGTGTCCATGGGACACGGCCAGCACAGAACTTCCCCAATGCGCACTCGCGGGAGTGCACATCGCGGAATTAAACAGGAGGACGTCCAGGGACGGCCTCCCGGCAATTGGCGTCTGCGCTGTAGCCGTCTTTCGGCTATAGCGCGGGCGCGAAGTGGTTAATACTCTGCTGTAAAAATTAGACAACAAACAATACCTACCCACACCTAACAACTGTATTTTCATTTTTTCCATCAGCTCATCCCCCACAGTTATTCCCTTTTGTTTTCACTTGACCCTCCCTTCTAGATTGCAAGCTCTAACGAGCAGGGCCCTCTGATCCCTCCTGTATTGAATTGTATTGTAAGTGTACTGTCTGCCCTCATGTTGTAAAGCGCTGCGCAAACTGTTGGCGCTATATAAATCCTGCATAATAATAATAATAATATGTTAACCTCTTCGCGCCCGCGCTATAGCTGAAAGACGGCTGCAGCGCGGACGCTAATTGCCGGGAGGCCATTTTCAGCGCGATCGGTGGTGCCAATGAGAGTTGATCTCATATGTAAACATATGAAATCATCTCTCATCGCTGGCTCTCCCTCCTCACACACTGTCTCTGAGTGAACCGCTGCAGCGGTAAGTGTAAAAAAAGAAAAAAAAAAAAAAGAAAAAAAAAGAGTCCCCGCTGCCATCTGTCCCTGCCATCTGTCCCCACTGTCATGTCCCTGCCATCTGCCCCCACTGTCATGTCCCTGCCATCTGTCCCCACTGTCATGTCCCTGCCGTCTGTCCCCACTGCCATCTGTCCCCACTGCCATCTGTCCCCAGTGCCATGTATAAGTGCCATCTGTCATCAGTGCCATCTGTCATCAGTGCCACATATTAGTGCCATCTGTCATCAGTGTCACGTGTCATCAGTGCCACGTATCAGTGTCATCTGTCATCAGTGTCACGTGTCATCAGTGCCACGTATAGTGACATCTGTCATCAGTGCCACATATTAGTGCCATCTGTCATCAGTGCCACGTGTCATTAGTGCCACGTATTAGTGCCATCTGTCATCAGTGCCATCTGTCATCAGTGCCACGTGTCATCAGTGCCACATATTAGTGCCATCTGTCATCAGTGTCACGTGTCATCAGTGCCATGTATTAGTGGCATCTGTCAGTGCCACATATTAGTGCCATCTCTCATCAGTGCCACATCAGTGTCATCACTGCCACGTATCAGTGCCATCTGTCATCAGTGCCACATCAGTGCCACGTATCAGTGCCATCTGTCATCAGTGCCACGTCAGTGTCACGTATCATTGTCCTGGTGCTCCAGGGCCTTCAAAAGTGTAATAGGTAGTCACCATTTAGATGTGTAATTTATGCTCCTAGAACACCTGATGGTGCTCCCTGCATGTTGGGCCTCTGTATGTGGCCAGGCTGTGAAAAAGTCCCATACATGTGGTATCGTAATACTCAGGAGGAGTAGCAGAATGTATTGTGGGGTGTTTTTTGTGGTATACACATGCCATGTGAGAGAAATAACCTATTACAATGACAATTTTGTGGGGACAAAAAAAAAATCTTCATTTTGCAAAGAATTGTGGGAAAACATGACAACATCAAAAAGCTCACCATGCATCTTACTAAATACCTTGGAATGTCTACTTTCAAAAAAAGGGTCATTTGGGGGGTATTTGTACTTTCCTGGCTTGTTTGGGTCGCAAGAAATGAGATAGGCCGTCAGTACATCAGGAGTGATCAATTTTTTTATGATTTGCACCATAGTTTGTAGACTCTCTAACTTTCACAAAGACCAAGTAATATCCACTAATTTGGGTTATTTTTAACAAAGATATGTAGCAGTATATATTGTGGCCAAAATTTATGAAGAAAAATTAATAATTTGCTAAATTTTATCACAGAAACTAAGAAAAATGCGCTTTTTTGCAAAATTTTCGGTCTTTTTTCATTTATAGCGCAAAAAAATAAAAAACCCAGAGGTGATCAAATGCCACCAAAAGAAAGCTCTATTTGTATGAAAAAAAGGACAAAAAATTCATTTGGGTACAGCATTACATGACTGAGTAATTGTAATTCAAAATGTGAGAGTGCTGAAAGCTGAAAATTGGTCTGGGCAGGAGGGGGGGGGGGGGGGGGGGGGGGGTTTAAGTGCCCAGTAGGCAAGTGGTTAAATTAGAAATGATTAAAGAAGATTTTAATAGTATAGGTGCTCAAACTGCCCCTATAAAGGGTTTCAGCAGATTCACATGGTGCTCCTGTGCTTGTGAAGGACTACGTAGGCATGCCAGTGCATCTTTTCACATAAGTCAAGAAAAAGGGAAGCTGCGCTCAAACTAAACAGTCTATGCAAATGACATCAGAGAGATATTGAAATCCTTCCAGAATAAACAGCACCGCCACCGTGTATTTTGAAGCAGTAGTGACAATCCACCCTAGTAGTTAAAACCTGCTTACCAGATGGCAAGCGTAAAAGGGCAAGTGGCTTTAGCCCAGCCAAGGCCTTTCAGCTTGCTGGCACTCCCGATGTTCATATGGGGGGTAAAACTCCAGATTCAATTGCGCTGCCACATATCACCATCACGAAAGCCACGGGTGACCCAGAAGGAAGAAGAACTCACCATAGTGTAAAATCTTTCTAGTATTTATTTTAAAACAAGTAGTAACTTACAGTTAAGTTAGTAAAATCGCGTGTACAAAAAGCCGGCCGGCATACAAAACAAACGGAGCCCGTCCTCTACTCCGGAAGCGTGGTGACGTCAGTGCGTACCTTCCCAGACGCGTTTCGTCATCATCTGACGTTGTCAATGGGGAACGGGCCACGCAGCGACTCACCACCATATAAAGGAAGCCAAGCCTCGTTCTGAACCCCGAGCATCAAGGCGCCATATTAAGTGTGGGAAAAAATTCCCTTAACCTACAAACGTCACGGAAGGGAGCGTGTCACTACACGCATCCCTCCCAGGACAGGCAGCAACCTACAAACGTCACGGAAGAGAGCGTGTCACTACATGCATCCCTCCCAAGACAGGCAGCAACCAAACACAATTGAGCCCAACATTAACACCAGCTACAACAGTGTGAGTGTAATTTTAAATGTGAACAGGCTATGAATGTTATGAAATAGCAAAAAATAAAAATAAAATATAAAATATAAAAACCTGCTATCCCATATTTAAAATGTGTAATAATCCTCATACACTAACAAGAATGATCCTGTACTAAGATAATGGTTAGAGGAAACCTACCGTATCCTCCTACGAGGTTATGATTATATAACGGTGTCCAAAATGTGTGATTAAATAAATGAAAAGCTTATAAGGTATAATATAAACTAGGTTATGATCAAAAAAGTTATTGGAAAATTCTAATGTGAAAAATTCCTTCCAAAAATTAGCAAAACAAACTCTGTCTAAAGTACCAAATTATGAAAATCGATTCTCTGAGCACAACTTATATCGTGCAATGCATTAATGAATGAAAAAAATTTTGTGTAAAGAATGTGAATCAAGAAAAGGGAATTCATGACAACCATCAGAAATACCCTAAAAAAAGAAAAAAGAAAAAAGGAGGGATTCCTGACTATCATCAGCAATCTCCCCAAATTTAAGTGAATATGTGAAGTGATACATACTCTTTGGCAATGCATTGTCCACCCGGTCGGGTGACAAAAGGCACCGCCATAGATTGCATGCCATAATATAAACCCCATCAGGTGAAGTGGGGAGAGGAAAGGGAGGGAGGGGGGGGGAAGGGGGGGGGGAAGGGAAGGAAGGGGAAAGTGCCCACATACTCGTGATTCAGATCGAGTTCACAGACCCCAAAAAACATTGTTATTAAAAAATTGTTATTAAAAACTATATACTATCAAATACAGAAAGAATCCACCATATTAGGCCAAATCCTTAAACACACTCTATACAGAAAATTCATGAATTATCGATAAAAGCATTAACATCGGTATCAATGTTTAACCCGTAAGGTACATAAGTTCTCAATCTATGAATCCAGACCATTTCTAACCTCGATATCTCTCTGACCAAGGAGCTCCCTCTCCAATGGGGCCTGTACCTATCTATACCCAGAAAAAGAGTATTGGAGGGGTCTCTGTCATGTGCTTGTAGATAGTGTTTGGACACAGAGTGGTTCTTAAAACCACTCTTAATATTAGTGATATGTTCATTGAGGCGGACCTGAAGGGGCCTCTTGGTCCTGCCCACATATTGCAGGCCACAAGGGCACTGCAACATATATACTACCCCCTCCGTGGTACAAGTAATAAACGGTTTGATAGTGTATACTTGTTTAGTACTGCTGAAGAAAAAGTAGTAGTCCGTCTATGGGCACAAGCACTATATGCACAGACCCTACACTTTCTACATTGATAAAATCCCTTTAGATGGCCAAAGAAAGTAGGTCTGGAAACTGGTGGATTTAAAATGTTAGGGGCCAACTGGTTACGTATCGAGGGCACACCCCTAAAGATGACCCGTGGTTTTTCTGGCAAAACCTTACTCAGAATCCTATCACTGCGCGCCACGTGCCAGTGTTTGTATATAAGGTTTCTGATTGAGTTATGCTGTAGAGAATACGTGGTCAGAAAGGGGACACCAGAAGAAATATTATCATTGGTGCGAGACCCCCCTTTCCACCAACAAATCCTCCCTATTTACCTCCTTCACCTTATTGAGGGTTGTCACCAGGAATTCCTCAGAATAACCCTTTTCCAGAAACCTGTCTGTGAGAACATTTGCCTGCTCGGTGAACTGGATCTGACTGGAGCAATTCCTCCTTAGACGGAGATATTGGCTCTTCGGAACCGACTCCAGCCAGGGACGATGATGACAACTGTCCACAGGTATGAATGAATTCCTGTCGGTCTCCTTAAAGAAGGTTGATGTAACAATACTATTCTCATTGATGGAAACTCTTAAATCCAGAAAGTTAATACCAGTCTGACTCATCTCATAGTTCAAGATGATACCCCTCTGGTTGGTATTAAGAAGAACCATGAACTCCTGCAGAGCTGCCTGTTCGCCATCCCATAGGAGGAGGATGTCATCTATGTACCTCGCCCACAGAACAATCTGGGGTACATCGCGAGCATAGATGACATCCTCCTCCCATTTCCCCATGAAGAGGTTCGCCAGGCTCGGGGCATACTTAGCCCCCATAGCCACACCTGTGTTTTGCCTGTAAAAGTTATTATCGAACCAAAAGTAATTGTGGGAGGCTGCATATTCCAGCAGCTCCATTATGAAATCCACCTGGTTGGATGGAAGACCAGAATCCCTGTCAAGGAAATATTTAACCGCCTCCAAACCTAACAAATGTGGGATGATGGTATAAAGGCTGGATACATCAGCCGTAACCATCCACATCCCCGCTCTAACTTCAATGTCAGAGAGCAGTCTAATGACATGCCTGGAGTCCTTGATATAAGATGGCAGTCTCTGTACAAGGGGTTGTAAATAAAAGTCTATATATCTGCCCACCCGGGAAGTAAGCGAATCAATGCCGCTTACAATTGGACGTCCCGGGGGGCAGACCAGACTTTTATGAACTTTCGGTAAGTAATATATTGTGGGTGTGCGTGCGGCCTTAGGAACCAAGTAAAGGCTCTCCTTTTGGTTAAGGATGCCCGAACGACACCCCCTATCAACGATTTTTTGTAGTGTCCTTGCATATTTTATTTTAGGGTCAGAGGGAAGCATTGTGTAGGTACCTTGGTCATCCAAAATCCTGTACATCTCCGTCATGTAATCTTGTCGATCAAACACCACAATGCCTCCCCCTTTGTCCGCAGGTCTTATAACAAGATCCTTGTTTTTGCAAAGGGAATCAAGACCGTCTTGTAGGGTTTTGTTAAGTTTAGCATTCTTGACCTCTAAAAGGTCTAAATCTTTCAATAGAATATCCCTAAACACTTTGAGTGCTGGTGCTAGTGTACCTGGAGGGTTGAATAGTGAGGCGTTGGAGAGCCCCGAGTGAACAATACCCGTCTCCAACGTCACACTATCTCTAATGGGGTTAGAAGCCACATAACGCTTTATATTCAGCTTCCTAACAAATCTATGGATGTCCATATAGGTATGGAACTTATCCAGCTTGGTGGGCGGGACATATTTCAGGCCCTTATCAAGAATAGCTTTTTCAGGATCTGTCAATGCTCTGGAGCTTAAGTTGAAAATCCCCTTCCCTGTCACCTTCTGGATCTTTTTTGCTGTTCGTAACCGCCTCCCCCCTCTGACTCCTCTCCTCTTTCTCCCTGTCTTTTTACACCTTGATTGGTTTTGTGAAAACCCCAATTTGTCTGATCGGGGGGGACCGTGGCCTCATTATGAGGTGCTGGTACATTGAGGCTTCTTAAGCGACGGCATACCCCTTCCACCGAAGTTGTAAGGCTGGGAGGGGTCCTGAGGGAATCTACCATCAGGTCCATCCCTATCCATAAGTGGGAAAAAGCTATTCGATGTTGGGATATTACTTTCCCAATCGGGCTCGAAACCTGGATGGCCATAACCTGGTGATTGGTATCCCAAATTTCCATTATGTCCACCTCTCCAGGTTTCTGGGTAGGCGATGTTGTGACCTCTGCCTCGCTGGCTAGAATAGGGCCATCCTCCCCTCCCCCTCTGGGGGGGTGCCCCATTGGAAGAGAAACCTTGTTGGTTTCCTCTGTGGTCATAATTAGAGGGATATGAGGTTCCGGGTGTACCACTATGTCTCATCTGGCCACGTGAAGAAGGGCCCCCTCTCGTGTTCCCCTTGCCCCTATAAGGTGAATGGTGGGGATAATTATTCCCTCCTGTTTCTTGGGGGTCTGGTTTGAGGCATCCCTCGTTTATTGGGATGGGGAACAGGAATTGGAGCACCTGATGGGCCTGCCGTCATATCATGGGACTGTGTGGCTACAGATGTGTCCATCTCATTATTATTTTGCTTGGCCAACTCCTCAAGGAGTTTTTTCTGCCAATCAAAAACCACATTCCCATGATAATCAGACAAGTCTCTATTGTATTTCTTTTTTTTCTTTATCCTTTGGTCCTTATCTTCTTTCTCAAGGATTTTTTGCAAACCCAATGATTTCTCTTTATAATCCTCACTATCCTTATTGGGATGGAGCTTATCCTTAATACTTTTAATTTCCTCATCTATTTTGACAAGTTTGGTGGTCTTTCTTTCAACCAAAAATTTCAAAAATTAGACCCCTGCTTG
Organism: Aquarana catesbeiana; assembly: GCF_042186555.1. Classification (NCBI taxonomy): domain Eukaryota; kingdom Metazoa; phylum Chordata; class Amphibia; order Anura; family Ranidae; genus Aquarana; species Aquarana catesbeiana. The sequence goes on from NC_133326.1 coordinate 587,861,214, forward strand.
ATTGAAATATTTAAACCATTCCTCCAAATCAGGTTCGCCCCTCTGGGGGGCTACATCCCACCTCAGACTCCTGGGGACCATTGAATACCTGATATAAGTTTCAAGGTAGGCAATGTCCCATTTAGTGTGGATTTACGAGACCATAAGGTTTTTGAGTCTCATGAAGATCCCTCCTAGATCGCTCTCATCTTCCCTATAGGCCTCGAAAACCCCTTCAACATTAACCACCTTGTTGGCACGAAACTCAAAAATATCCATAGTTCAATATCAGAAAAAATCAAATGAAATAAAAAATCTAAATATACATGAAAGACTAAACCTAGATGCACAGTGCACTCTATGTTCACTAATAAGTATGCTAAAACATATAGCACTGAATAGACTGTATAATAAAACACAGCAGAAATACTCAAATATGTCAGCAGCAGTAAAAATCACAGACAGTATGTAAATAAAGAGAACCGCGCTTGACCAACAAATGTATATATAACTAGCAGCAGCATATAGTGTGATCACACCAAATTAGATAGTTCAAGAAAAAGGGAAGCTGCGCTCAAACTAAACAGTCTATGCAAATGACATCAGAGAGATATTGAAATCCTTCCAGAGTAAACAGCACCGCCACCGTGTATTTTGAAGCAGTAGTGACAATCCACCCTAGTAGTTAAAACCTGCTTACCAGATGGCAAGCGTAAAAGGGCAAGTGGCTTTAGCCCAGCCAAGGCCTTTCAGCTTGCTGGCACTTCCGATGTTCATATGGGGGGTTAAAACTCCAGATTCAATTGCGCTGCCACATATCACCATCACGAAAGCCACGGGTGACCCAGAAGGAAGAAGAACTCACCATAGTGTAAAATCTTTCTAGTATTTATTTTAAAACAAGTAGTAACTTACAGTTAAGTTAGTAAAATCGCGTGTACAAAAAGCCGGCCGGCATACAAACAAACGGAGCCCGTCCTCTACTCCGGAAGCGTGGTGACGTCAGTGCGTACCTTCCCAGACGCGTTTCGTCATCATCTGACGTTGTCAATGGGGAACGGGCCACGCAGCGACTCACCACCATATAAAGGAAGCCAAGCCTCGTTCTGAACCCCGAGCATCAAGGCGCCATATTAAGTGTGGGAAAAAATTCCCTTAACCTACAAACGTCACGGAAGGGAGCGTGTCACTACACGCATCCCTCCCAGGACAGGCAGCAACCTACAAACGTCACGGAAGAGAGCGTGTCACTACATGCATCCCTCCCAAGACAGGCAGCAACCAAACACAATTGAGCCCAACATTAACACCAGCTACAACAGTGTGAGTGTAATTTTAAATGTGAACAGGATATGAATGTTATGAAATAGCAAAAAATAAAAATAAAATATAAAATATAAAAACCTGCTATCCCATATTTAAAATGTGTAATAATCCTCATACACTAACAAGAATGATCCTGTACTAAGATAATGGTTAGAGGAAACCTACCATATCCTCCTACGAGGTTATGATTATATAACGGTGTCCAAAATGTGTGATTAAATAAATGAAAAGCTTATAAGGTATAATATAAACTAGGTTATGATCAAAAAAGTTATTGGAAAATTCTAATGTGAAAAATTCCTTCCAAAAATTAGCAAAACAAACTCTGTCTAAAGAACCAAATTATGAAAATCGATTCTCTGAGCACAACTTATATCGTGCAATGCATTAATGAATGAAAAAAATTTTGTGTAAAGAATGTGAATCAAGAAAAGGGAATTCATGACAACCATCAGAAATACCCTAAAAAAAGAAAAAAGAAAAAAGGAGGGATTCCTGACTATCATCAGCAATCTCCCCAAATTTAAGTGAATATGTGAAGTGATACATACTCTTTGGCAATGCATTGTCCACCCGGTCGGGTGACAAAAGGCACCGCCATAGATTGCATGCCATAATATAAACCCCATCAGGTGAAGTGGGGAGAGGAAAGGGAGGGAGGGGGGGGAAGGGGGGGGGGGGAAAGGGAAGGAAGGGGAAAGTGCCCACATACTCGTGATTCAGATCGAGTTCACAGACCCCAAAAAACTTTGTTATTAAAAATTGTTATTAAAAACTATATACTATCAAATACAGAAAGAATCCACCATATTAGGCCAAATCCTTAAACACACTCTATACAGAAAATTCATGAATTATCGATAAAAGCATTAACATCGGTATCAATGTTTAACCCGTAAGGTACATAAGTTCTCAATCTATGAATCCAGACCATTTCTAACCTCGATATCTCTCTGACCAAGGAGCTCCCTCTCCAATGGGGCCTGTACCTATCTATACCCAGAAAAAGAGTATTGGAGGGGTCTCTGTCATGTGCTTGTAGATAGTGTTTGGACACAGAGTGGTTCTTAAAACCACTCTTAATATTAGTGATATGTTCATTGAGGCGGACCTGAAGGGGCCTCTTGGTCCTGCCCACATATTGCAGGCCACAAGGGCACTGCAACATATATACTACCCCCTCCGTGGTACAAGTAATAAACGGTTTGATAGTGTATACTTGTTTAGTACTGCTGGAAGAAAAAGTAGTAGTCCGTCTATGGGCACAAGCACTATATGCACAGACCCTACACTTTCTACATTGATAAAATCCCTTTAGATGGCCAAAGAAAGTAGGTCTGGAAACTGGTGGATTTAAAATGTTAGGGGCCAACTGGTTACGTATCGAGGGCACACCCCTAAAAATGACCCGTGGTTTTTCTGGCAAAACCTTACTCAGAATCCTATCACTGCGCGCCACGTGCCAGTGTTTGTATATAAGGTTTCTGATTGAGTTATGCTGTAGAGAATACGTGGTCAGAAAGGGGACACCAGAAGAAATATTATCATTGGTGCGAGACCCCCTTTCCACCAACAAATCCTCCCTATTTACCTCCTTCACCTTATTGAGGGTTGTCACCAGGAATTCCTCAGAATAACCCTTTTCCAGAAACCTGTCTGTGAGAACATTTGCCTGCTCGGTGAACTGGATCTGACTGGAGCAATTCCTCCTTAGACGGAGATATTGGCTCTTCGGAACCGACTCCAGCCAGGGACGATGATGACAACTGTCCACAGGTATGAATGAATTCCTGTCGGTCTCCTTAAAGAAGGTTGATGTAACAATACTATTCTCATTGATGGAAACTCTTAAATCCAGAAAGTTAATACCAGTCTGACTCATCTCATAGTTCAAGATGATACCCCTCTGGTTGGTATTAAGAAGAACCATGAACTCCTGCAGAGCTGCCTGTTCGCCATCCCATAGGAGGAGGATGTCATCTATGTACCTCGCCCACAGAACAATCTGGGGTACATCGCGAGCATAGATGACATCCTCCTCCCATTTCCCCATGAAGAGGTTCGCCAGGCTCGGGGCATACTTAGCCCCCATAGCCACACCTGTGTTTTGCCTGTAAAAGTTATTATCGAACCAAAAGTAATTGTGGGAGGCTGCATATTCCAGCAGCTCCATTATGAAATCCACCTGGTTGGATGGAAGACCAGAATCCCTGTCAAGGAAATATTTAACCGCCTCCAAACCTAACAAATGTGGGATGATGGTATAAAGGCTGGATACATCAGCCGTAACCATCCACATCCCCGCTCTAACTTCAATGTCAGAGAGCAGTCTAATGACATGCCTGGAGTCCTTGATATAAGATGGCAGTCTCTGTACAAGGGGTTGTAAATAAAAGTCTATATATCTGCCCACCCGGGAAGTAAGCGAATCAATGCCGCTTACAATTGGACGTCCCGGGGGGCAGACCAGACTTTTATGAACTTTCGGTAAGTAATATATTGTGGGTGTGCGTGCGGCCTTAGGAACCAAGTAAAGGCTCTCCTTTTGGTTAAGGATGCCCGAACGACACCCCCTATCAACGATTTTTTGTAGTGTCCTTGCATATTTTATTTTAGGGTCAGAGGGAAGCATTGTGTAGGTACCTTGGTCATCCAAAATCCTGTACATCTCCGTCATGTAATCTTGTCGATCAAGCACCACAATGCCTCCCCCTTTGTCCGCAGGTCTTATAACAAGATCCTTGTTTTTGCAAAGGGAATCAAGACCGTCTTGTAGGGTTTTGTTAAGTTTAGCATTCTTGACCTCTAAAAGGTCTAAATCTTTCAATAGAATATCCCTAAACACTTTGAGTGCTGGTGCTAGTGTACCTGGAGGGTTGAATAGTGAGGCGTTGGAGAGCCCCGAGTGAACAATACCCGTCTCCAACGTCACACTATCTCTAATGGGGTTAGAAGCCACATAACGCTTTATATTCAGCTTCCTAACAAATCTATGGATGTCCATATAGGTATGGAACTTATCCAGCTTGGTGGGCGGGACATATTTCAGGCCCTTATCAAGAATAGCTTTTTCAGGATCCGTCAATGCTCTGGAGCTTAAGTTGAAAATCCCCTTCCCTGTCACCTTCTGGATCTTTTTTGCTGTTCGTAACCGCCTCCCCCCTCTGACTCCTCTCCTCTTTCTCCCTGTCTTTTTACACCTTGATTGGTTTTGTGAAAACCCCAATTTGTCTGATCGGGGGGGACCGTGGCCTCATTATGAGGTGCTGGTACATTGAGGCTTCTTAGCGACGGCATACCCCTTCCACCGAAGTTGTAAGGCTGGGAGGGGTCCTGAGGGAATCTACCATCAGGTCCATCCCTATCCATAAGTGGGAAAAAGCTATTCGATGTTGGGATATTACTTTCCCAATCGGGCTCGAAACCTGGATGGCCATAACCTGGTGATTGGTATCCCAAATTTCCATTATGTCCACCTCTCCAGGTTTCTGGGTAGGCGATGTTGTGACCTCTGCCTCGCTGGCTAGAATAGGGCCATCCTCCCCTCCCCCTCTGGGGGGGTGCCCCATTGGAAGAGAAACCTTGTTGGTTTCCTCTGTGGTCATAATTAGAGGGATATGAGGTTCCGGGTGTACCACTATGTCTCATCTGGCCACGTGAAGAAGGGCCCCCTCTCGTGTTCCCCTTGCCCCTATAAGGTGAATGGTGGGGATAATTATTCCCTCCTGTTCTTGGGGGTCTGGTTTGAGGCATCCCTCGTTTATTGGGATGGGGAACAGGAATTGGGGACTGTGTGGCTACAGATGTGTCCATCTCATTATTATTTTGCTTGGCCAACTCCTCAAGGAGTTTTTTCTGCCAATCAAAAACCACATTCCCATGATAATCAGACAAGTCTCTATTGTATTTCTTTTTTTTCTTTATCCTTTGGTCCTTATCTTCTTTCTCAAGGATTTTTTGCAAACCCAATGATTTCTCTTTATAATCCTCACTATCCTTATTGGGATGGAGCTTATCCTTAATACTTTTAATTTCCTCATCTATTTTGACAAGTTTGGTGGTCTTTCTTTCAACCAAAAATTTCAAAAATGAGACCCCTGCTTGATTGAAATATTTAAACCATTCCTCCAAATCAGGTTCGCCCCTCTGGGGGGCTACATCCCACCTCAGACTCCTGGGGACCATTGAATACCTGATATAAGTTTCAAGGTAGGCAATGTCCCATTTAGTGTGGATTTTTTCCGAGACCATAAGGTTTTTGAGTCTCATGAAGATCCCTCCTAGATCGCTCTCATCTTCCCTATAGGCCTCGAAAACCCCTTCAACATTAACCACCTTGTTGGCACGAAACTCAAAAATATCCATAGTTCAATATCAGAAAAAATCAAATGAAATAAAAAATCTAAATATACATGAAAGACTAAACCTAGATGCACAGTGCACTCTATGTTCACTAATAAGTATGCTAAAACATATAGCACTGAATAGACTGTATAATAAAACACAGCAGAAATACTCAAATATGTCAGCAGCAGTAAAAATCACAGACAGTATGTAAATAAAGAGAACCGCGCTTGACCAACAAATGTATATATAACTAGCAGCAGCATATAGTGTGATCACACCAAATTAGATAGTTCAAGAAAAAGGGAAGCTGCGCTCAAACTAAACAGTCTATGCAAAGGACATCAGAGAGATATTGAAATCCTTCCAGAATAAACAGCACCGCCACCGTGTATTTTGAAGCAGTAGTGACAATCCACCCTAGTAGTTAAAACCTGCTTACCAGATGGCAAGCGTAAAAGGGCAAGTGGCTTTAGCCCAGCCAAGGCCTTTCAGCTTGCTGGCACTCCCGATGTTCATATGGGGGGTAAAACTCCAGATTCAATTGCGCTGCCACATATCACCATCACGAAAGCCACGGGTGACCCAGAAGGAAGAAGAACTCACCATAGTGTAAAATCTTTCTAGTATTTATTTTAAAACAAGTAGTAACTTACAGTTAAGTTAGTAAAATCGCGTGTACAAAAAGCCGGCCGGCATACAAACAAACGGAGCCCGTCCTCTACTCCGGAAGCGTGGTGACGTCAGTGCGTACCTTCCCAGACGCGTTTCGTCATCATCTGACGTTGTCAATGGGGAACGGGCCACGCAGCGACTCACCACCATATAAAGGAAGCCAAGCCTCGTTCTGAACCCCGAGCATCAAGGCGCCATATTAAGTGTGGGAAAAAATTCCCTTAACCTACAAACGTCACGGAAGGGAGCGTGTCACTACACGCATCCCTCCCAGGACAGGCAGCAACCTACAAACGTCACGGAAGAGAGCGTGTCACTACATGCATCCCTCCCAAGACAGGCAGCAACCAAACACAATTGAGCCCAACATTAACACCAGCTACAACTGTGTGAGTGTAATTTTAAATGTGAACAGGATATGAATGTTATGAAATAGCAAAAAATAAAAATAAAATATAAAATATAAAAACCTGCTATCCCATATTTAAAATGTGTAATAATCCTCATACACTAACAAGAATGATCCTGTACTAAGATAATGGTTAGAGGAAACCTACCGTATCCTCCTACGAGGTTATGATTATATAACGGTGTCCAAAATGTGTGATTAAATAAATGAAAAGCTTATAAGGTATAATATAAACTAGGTTATGATCAAAAAAGTTATTGGAAAATTCTAATGTGAAAAATTCCTTCCAAAAATTAGCAAAACAAACTCTGTCTAAAGAACCAAATTATGAAAATCGATTCTCTGAGCACAACTTATATCGTGCAATGCATTAATGAATGAAAAAAATTTTGTGTAAAGAATGTGAATCAAGAAAAGGGAATTCATGACAACCATCAGAAATACCTAAAAAATACCCTCCTCCTATGGGATGGCGAACAGGCAGCTCTGCAGGAGTTCATGGTTTATCTTAGGGTTGTCCCGATACCACTTTTTTAGGACCGAGTACAAGTACCGATACTTTTTTTCAAGTACTCGCCGATGCCGATTACCGATACTTTTTTTTTAATGTCACGTGACATTTTTTTTTTTGCTATTTTTTTTTGGGGGGGGGGGGGGGTGAACGTTGTATGTGTGTGTGGTTTTTTTTTTGTTTTCTTTTACAATTTTTATTTTTTACAATAATATTTTTTTATTATTTATTGTTTTTTTTTTTTTTTTTTTTTAAATCAGCCCTGTTGGGGGGCTTTGGTGAGATATCAGGGGTCTTAACAGACCTCTGATATCTCCCCCTTGAGACAGAGAAAGAGACAGAGGATAGAGATTCCCCAGTCCCTTTCTCTGCAGCCTCAGCTGCACTGAGAATGAATGGAGAGAAGACAGCGGCTTCTCTCCATTCATAAACTGACACATCGTAATCACAGGAGATTACAATGTTTCAGTTATGTGAATGGACAGAGTCAGCTGACTCTCTCCATACACAAAGGAAGGAGGAGGGGGAGGACGGAGGAACTGAGGGGGAGAACGGAGGGAACAGATGAGAGAGGAATGCAGGGGACAGATAAGGATAGAGGAACGGAGGGGGAGAACGGAGGGGACAGATAAGGAGAGAGGAACGGAGGGGGAGAGATAAGGAGAGAGGAACGGAGGGGGAGTACGGAGGGGACAGATAAGGATAGAGGAATGCAGGGGACAGCGGAGAGGCACAGAGGAACGGAGGGAGCACAGAGGAGGATGCAGTGACAGTCAGCTGTGAGCGATCACCGCTGTATGTCACTAAAGCTGGTGAAAGCCGCTGGGGGAGAATCTTGTAACTCCCCCACGCGCCGATCACAGCTGTCCTCTAGGTATCGGGGGAAGCATCGGGAGCATTTGCCCGAGTACAAGTACTTGGGCAAATGCTCGGTATCGGTGCCGATACCGATACTAGTATCGGTATCGGGACAACCCTAGTTTATCTTAATACCAACCAGAGGGGTATCATCTTGAACTATGAGATGAGTCAGACTGGTATTAACTTTCTGGATTTAAGAGTTTCCATCAATGAGAATAGTATTGTTACATCAACCTTCTTTAAGGAGACCGACAG